>NC_058147.1:13683239-13983239 GCF_011075055.1 Mangifera indica
ACTCTTAACGAAAAATGTGAAGTATTGATGTTACTTAAAAGGTTGACTCTAACATGGTAGAACAAGCATAAGATCTTCCATTATCTTTTTGTTTCAATTTGACACTAGATAGTGCATTTTCATACCTTTCTATTCTTGAGTAGCTCAATTAGAAGGGAAACTTTTATCAAGTAACTTTTGATAAACTAGTAGTATAGTTGACAATTTTCAAGAAAGATCATAGCTCTATGATAGACCCTCAATCATCAGAGCTTATAACAGGAAGAGCAAATGAGGAAATGCATCTCTAACAGCCCAAAAACAATTGGCAGATCCAAATATGACATCTCTGAATAGAGCTCCATAGATCAAACACAATTGGCAAAGGAGAATAAAGATCATACAAAGATGGAAACACGGCTAGCCAACCACAAGGACATGGAAACAAATCAAAATCAGAGCAATCAAAGGGATAATGAGGCTGATTTATAGGAAGGCTACATAACGTTAAAAGAGGAGAAAAGTTTCAGAGGAGGGAATCCAGAAAATTAGTAAACCTTTAGGTTGGGTTGAGGCTGGGTAGCCTAGGGACTTTGGAAGCTGTTCACTATAGTTCTGAAGTATTTACTTTGTTTCTTCATTGTTTGGAGTGTTTTGTTTATTTCTTATTTGGCCAATAAAATAGTGTACTCTGCACTATTTCCCATTTAATAAAAAATCGATTTATTTAGTGTTATAACTTGAATATTATCACCTTTTTACAATTATCAAAATACACTTCTTTTACAAACAATAATAATATCTACAAGCATCCAACTGCTAAAAAGTAACCAGAAGACAACAGTGCTTGTAGCAATAAAGCATCATAATTAGGTATGCATCAAAGTGGTATCAGAGTAAGGTGAATTTGGGTTATGGTCAGTACACGTATGGATTCCAAAATCGAGCAAATAGAGAACGTAATTAATAAGAAATTTAGAGCAAACAGAGAAAGTAATTAATAAGAAATTTAGAAACTTGGAAGATGAATTCGGAACAGTAAAAAATGAACTAATGGAGGTTCAAACATAATTGCGTGAATCGCATTCAATGAGAGGCGAAGTGATAGAAATCAAGGATATCCTAGTAGCCCTTTGCTAAAAAGAAATGAAGGGAAAAATGATAGCTGACCAATCAAAGGTACAGGGGAAGAAGCAAGATGAATCAAGATACAGTAAAGAGGGTTCAACGACACTCTTGATAGGGGGAAACCATGAAATTTAAAAGACATGGCAGAGGAGATGTTTACCCGAAGCGAATTGAGATTCTAATGTTTAGAAGAGATAACCCAATTGGTTGGATTTTCAAAGCAGAGAAATACTTCTCTGTTAATCGAGTGAGGCAGAAGGATATGGTGAAGGCAGTAGATGTATGTATGGAAGGAGTCGCCCTAACATGGTTATAATGGGAAAAGGCTCGAGGGAGACGTTCAAGTCGGTATTGGTTGAGGGATTTCAAATAACAAAAGATGGGTCAGCCTATGAGGAGTTGTATTCTCTCCGACAATGGGGTTCTGTTATTGAATATCGATTCCAGTTTGAGAAACTAACAACAACTATATTGGATTTATCAGATGATGCATTGAAAGGGGCATTTATCAATAGGTTATGCGATGAAATCCGAGGAGAAATCAGGGTGATAGAACTGACGACGCTGCAACAGGTAATGAGTATACCTCAACAAGGCGAAGATAGAAACTTGTTGCTAGATCAGGCTAAGCAATGGATTAAAACCACAAAGTCCAACTTCTCTAGGAACCAAACCACTTCAAACCCATACTCAGTAATCACCACAACCCACTCCATCCACTATAGGACCACCTAACCCATTCCAAATAAAATTCACACTACCACACCCATTTCTTTTGCCCGATCTAACCCCATTAACCCCACCCAACCCACTAGCAACACAACGCCAATAATAGTAAACAACCGACTCCTTATAGCTACTAGCAATTCCAATAACAGTAACACTCGACCACCAATAGTAAAAGCTTCAGAATATGCTAGTGGAATGTGACAACTCCTATTTTGTCACCTCTCAGATGTTGAATACATACAAAATATCTCAAGGGTTTTTGTTTTCATTGTGATGAGCCCTACGGTCCTAACCACAAGTGCAGCCAAAGATCCCTGCAAGTCTTGATCTTTGGTGATGAAGATGAGATGCCAGAATCTGACGAAGTGTGTTAAAAGCAGCCATAGTGACAGATACAGAAGCAGTAAATTTTCCAGAAGAGTAGATAGAATTGGGAGCCCATTTAGTCAATAGAATCAGCCTATATTAGACATTGAAGGTCGTCAGTGAAATCTTAGGACATGACGTATGCGTCTTAATTGATAGCGATGCTAATCACAACTTTATTTCAGATGCATTGGTTGAAAATTTTAATATTTTTGTATGTCCAACTAAAAATTTTGGGGTAACAGTCAAAGATGGCTATAAAATAAGAGGTTAAGGGGTTTGCAAAAAATTTAAAATTAATAGTGTAAGGAATAGAAATTGTCCAAGATTTCCTACCGTTGAAATTGGGAAATATTGATGTCATTTTGGGAATTGAATAGTTATCTGGATTGGGGATCTTACACTTACCAGATTGGACATTTCTCTGAAGACATTTCTGTGAATAGTTCAAGAGGAAAGTGTTAGGTATTGGGTGGAATGGAATATAGTGGAGGTAGCTCCCAGAGTTCACAAGGTATACTTCCATAAGATCTCGAGAGTTTGTTACAGGAATTTTAGAAGTTATTTGAACCATTATCAAAATTACCTCTGTGATGAGCTAATGATCATATCATCAGCTAGTATCTATAGCACAACCACCTAATATTCGCCTGTATCTCTACCCTCATTATTAGAAGGATGAAGTGGAAAAATTAGTATAAGAGATGTTGGATTCTGGAATCATCTGCCCTAGTGTCAACCTCTATTCTAGTCATATTTTGTTGGTTAGAAAGAAAGACGAAGGTTGCAAGTTTTGCGTGGATTACAGGGCCTTAAATAAGCTTACTATTTTAGACAAATTTCTGATCCCTACAATTGATGAACTTTTAGATGAGTTAGGGGGCACAACTATCTTCTCAAAATTGGATTTGAAATCGAGATATCATCAGATTCAGGTGGTAAAAGAAGAAATTGAGAAAACGGCCTTCAGAACTCACAATGGGCATTATGAATTCCTAGTTATACCATTCGGCTTATCTAATGCCCCAACCACATTCCACGCATTGATGAATAATATCTTTTGGCCTTACTTATGTTGGTTCATATTGGTTTTCTTTGACGACATACTAGTTTACATCCCGGATTGGAATACTCATTTGACTCATCTTAGTACTACATTCCATTTGTTAAAGCAATACCAATTGATCATTAATAAAAAAAAGTGTTTGTTTGTGTGTCGAAAGGTTGAGTATTTAGGGCACATCATATCTGCCTTAGACGTGGCAGCAAATCCTTCGAAGGTTGAGGGCTTGCATGTCTGGCCGATTCCTAAGGATGTCAAGAGGTTAAGGGGGTTCTTAGGCCTTACAGGTTATTATCGTCAGTTTGTCAAAGGCTATGGGAAAATAACTGAACCTTTGACTAGGCTTCTAAAAAAAAAATAGTTTTGAGTAGGGAAAAGATGCACACGAGGCCTTTGATCACCTTAAATAGGCGATGACTATAGTATCGGTTTTGGCAATGCCTGATTTTTCTAAAACCTTCATTATAGAGACTGACACGTCAAGAGTTGGGTTAGGAGTTGTTCTTATGCAAGACGGTAGACCAATCACTTTCATTAGTCAGGCTCTCTCTCAAAGAAATAGGTTGAAATCAGTTTATGAAAGGGAACTCATGGCTATCGTATTTGCAGTTCATAAATGGCGGTATTACTTGTTGGGTCAACATTTCATCATTCGAAAAGATCAAAAAAGTTTGAAATACCTGATGGAACAGAGTATGCTAGGGGCTGATCAACAAAAGTAGGTGGTAAAGCTATTAGGATATGATTTCGAGATCTAATATAAACCTGACCATGAAAATCATGCTACTAACACGTTATTAAGACAAGGTGAATTAACTACTATTTCCACTATCCAGACCACTTGTGCTAATGGTTTATTAGAAGAAATTGCTAAAGACCCTCGTTTTCAGCAAATTGTCTAAGACCTCATTTTAGATTTAAAATCTCACCTGGGTTATTGCCTCAAAAAGGGAGCTTTATTCTATAAAGATCATCTAGTGGTACCACGTCAATCTCTATTTATTTCAAGACTACTTCTAGAATTGCATTCGTCATTAGAAGGAGGACTTTCTGGATTTTTTTGTACCTATAAAAGATCTCTAGTGTTCTATTTTAAGAGGGTCAAAAAAGTGATATACGAAAATTTGTAGCTGAATGTGAAGTTTGCCAAAGCAACAAGTATAAGGCTCTAAAGCCTGTAGAACTTTTATAGCCCTTACCAATTCTTACTCAAGTCTGGGAGGATATTGTTATGGATTCTATAAAGATCATCTAGTGGTTTTAACATTATCTTGGTTGTAGTAGATCGATTGACTAAATATGACCATTTTATTCCTCTCAAGCATCCATATACAGTACATCAGGTTGTTGAGCTCTTTATTCAAGACATTATTCACTTACATAGCTATCCCTGTACCATTGTATCTGATCACCACAAGGTATTTTTAAGTGTTTTTTGGTTCAAACTTTTTTGTTTTACAGGTACCTCCTTAAAATATAGCTCCGCTTATCATCCATAATCTGATGGCCAGACAGAAGTTGTGAATCAGAGTCTCGAGACCTACCTCTATTATTTTTCTAGTTCTCGCCCTTCTCAAAGGGCTAAGTGGTTGGCCTAGGCAGAATTTTGGTATAATACCACATATCAAGGTGTTGTTGGAATGACATTTTTCAAAGTTCTTTATAGTCGAGACCCTCCAACCCTTTTATGATTTGGTGATGATCACTCCATGGTTGAGGATGCCAACACTTAAATGAAGGAACGAAATCATATTTCAAATGAGCTTAAATACAATTTAATTAAAGCCCAAGAACAAATGAAGAAGTATGCTGACTCTTCTAGACGAGAAGTTCAGTATCATACTAGTAGTTGGGTTTTCTTAAAACTACAACCATATCGCCTTCGTTCCTTAGCTTCCCAGCCTAATGAAAAACTCAGTCCTCGCTATTATGGGCCCTTTCAGATCGTGGAAAAGATACGCAAAATGGCCTATCACCTATCCCTTCCATCATATGCTAAGATCCATCCGGTCTTTCATGTTTCTCATCTTAAGAAGGTTATTGGGACATCCATAACTAGTCAACCACTTCCTCTATGTCTCACGGAGGATGTGGAACTTGACGTATGACCCCAAGAGGTACTCGCCACCCATGGGTCTTCTTCGAATGATTTGGAGGTATTTATTCATTAGGAAGGTCTTCCACTAAATAAAAGTTCATAGGAAACTTACTCAACCTTTGCGACATCATTCCTTTCTTTTCACCTTGAGGACAAGATGGAAGTCTTGGGGGGAGTATTGATAGACCCCCAATCATTAGAGTTTATAACAAGAAGGGCAAAAGAGGAAATGCATCTCCAACAGCCCAAAAATAGTTGGCAGATCCAAATATGGCATCTCTAAATAGAGCTCCAGTAGATCAAACACAATTGGCAAAGAAAGATAAAGATCATACAAAGATGGTAACATAGCTAGTTAACCACAAGGACATGGAAGCAAATCAAAATCAAAGCAATCAAAGGGATAATGAGGCTTATTTACAGGAAGGCCATATAACGTTAAAAGAGGAGGAAAGTTTCAGAGGAGGGGATCCAGAAAATTAGTAAACCTTTAGGTTGGGTTGAGGCTGGGTAGCCTAGGGACTCTGGAAGCTGTTCATTACAGTTCTGAAGTATTTGCTTTATTTCTTCATTGTTTGGAGTGCTTTGTTTATTTCTTATTTGGCCAATAAAATAGTGTACTCTACATTATTTCCCATTTAATAAAGAATCGATTTATTCAATGTTACAACTTGAATATTACAGCCTCTTTATAATTATCAAAATACACTTCTTTTATAAACAATAATAATATCTACAGGTATCCAACTACTTAAAAACGCCTAGAGGACAACAACGCCTATATTAATAAAGCATCATAATCAGGTACGTATCACTCTACCATTTTCATAGGTGGTTCCCATTTTGCTATGCTTACACCTTTTGTTGTGTTTTTGAGTTGTCAGTAACTAGCAATGCAACATAATCTAAAAATTATAAAACAAACAATCTCATAAAAACCTAGGCTAGGATACCTATTTTGAACATAAATTTCATAATCGTGCATTCACATGCATATGATGTTAATAAGATTATACTTACGTTAGCTGACTCATTCATTCTTTACATGGATAGAGATGATACGTTATTAATCCTTGGGAGGTGGTGTTTTGGTATCTATACTAAACAAAAACTTTGAAGGCTTGTTTTATCATAAAAGGTTGCTAGAGATCTGTGATTGAATGTTTGTGTGTATTGGGTGAGAAGGGCAACTAGGGCTTTTCGAATAAAACTCTATTATAATTTTTCTATGAATGTATGTGTCATTTTATAATATCTGGACATCTGGAACGACTAACTTCTTAACATGACAACGTATAACCAGCAAGCATTATACATGGTCATGCATGGTCAAGGAAAGGTAAAACTGGATTTTTCTATCTTATTGGACAAGCCTAGTTCATTCATGATCTTATATACATTTATTTATAAATGAAGAGTTCTGTTATACTTCACATGTTTACTATATCACTGTTACAGATATGTTGTAGTTGTATATTACATCTATATTAGCTACATACATATGACATGTGAAAGGTCCTGATAAGTTTTAATAAACGTTATCAAATTGTTTCCTGTACGTGCAATCTATTTGGGCAATAGTATTGTATAGTGGGTGTATGCTATGTCACCATAGTATATCAGTGGATGATATTAGGCATGGTGGATGTACACATGGGTAAACGATAAAACTGTTATATGGTTGGAGAACTGATCAAAGGTTATTATATTATATTGTTTATCAAACATGACCGCTAAACGATGATCACATAGGCATTAATATGTAGTCAATTATACATTATAAATCATACTAATGTATAGATCTTTTGACCTAAGGTATCATTATTGTATTTCGTTTTGGAACGTATGGTTCATATGATATATACCACGAGTCTAATTATGTCTCGTTTAGAAACTAATTTGATCATATGTTACTTGAGCAAGAGGATAGGTGATGATCATACAAGAATCTATCAACTCGATTACTCTTGAGTTCCTATGCGAATATCAAGAAACATGAAAATCTAAGACGCTAGCCAGTACAAATAAAAGTCCACATGAAAAAAGTTTCGATGTGGCATGTTCTGATATATTACTTGATATTCGAAGAGATTAAATATTGGATTTTGACATTCCATGAATCCAAGTTTTATTGCGCTGTGACGACGAAGGGATTAGATTGCATGGTAAGTATGAGTAAGAAAGGTTCATTTGACATTATGTGAAGCTTGTATTTCATTGTGATGTAAGGGTCATACGACATTGCTAGATGACACCATATGATCAATGGGAGCTTCGTTTCGTAGCAGAAAATGAAGTATATCAGTTAACAATAGTTTTGCATTATATAGTGATATAATAAAACGTATTGACTAATATAGGGCCCATGGCTATGTTACTATGAACCTTGAAGGTCACACCTATATTTCAAGGAAGAAAATGGTGTTATGAAGATGAAAATATTTATCCACGATTGGCTAGCACTTTCTAAGGATAAAAATAGTGTTTTTCAAATAAGATTCAAATAAGGGGCAAAATTGTCATTTTATAATTTTTAAATTGTTTAGAAAGTTGAATGAATAATTTTGGACACAAATTATTCAACATGTGTCAAATTATAATTTACTCTTAATTATCAACCAATAGACAATGGACACGTGATTTAACTTGATAAATATTAAGTTTAGGCTTAAAATCGAAGAGAAGAATTAAAAAGAAAAAAGTTTTTCCTTTTCTTCTTCCTTTAGCCATGAAAGCCTCCATTTTTCTTCTTGGAGGGTGCAAGTCAAGAGATCACTTATTTTAGTGATTCAAGCTTCTTAGCTTCAAATTAAATTACAAAGTGCAGTGTAGTTTACATATTTTTATGTTTTATTTCTTGAAATAACATGTAAATTTCATATTACCATTGTTGCAAATGATATGAACATGATCTAAATTATTTAATTTTGTTACCAAAATCCTACAAATGGTATCAGAGCAAGAGTTTAATCCTTGAATGACAAGAATATGCCATACTTTTAGGTGTTTGGAAGTGTTAACAATCAAAACCTAAGATATAAGTTTTGTTATGTGTGATTGGTTCAAACCAAGTGTACATATGTTGTTAGGAATGTCTTAATAGCATTTAAGAACCTTTAAGGTGTTGAAATTGTGTTGGACAAATTTTGACATAAAACTCCTAATTTTGGAAACTTAGGTTTTTTTGAAATTAATGGTTTAATCATGTTTTATACATGATTGTCATGATATTCACATAAATTTTAATCTTGACTTTACATAGAGATATGTTTTTAAGAAAAGTAGTTTGTGATTTGGTGAAGGGCATGAATGAGTTGACATGATTTCCATGTGTTTGGTTGATAGAAATAACATTCAATGTTGATTGAATTGTTATTAATTCATTAAATGAGTATTTCACTTGGTTTGAATTGCATTCTTGATAGCTTGGTTTGGATAGATTACATAATGTGTAACCTTATTCATGCTTGAATAATAATCATATGGTGAGATGAGTTAAGTTTGGGTGATGAATGATTCATATATGTCATGATTTGATGAAATGCATGACACTTGTGAATTTGGTTCACATTAGGCATGTGTTGTGTATTTACTTTATAACTTGTCATTCTAAAACCTTTTTCATGTTTAAGTATGAATTGAAATATGTTTGGTGAGATTTTGGTGAACTTGCTATGTTTTGGAAACATTAAGAGTTAGGGTTTTCTGTTTGGTTTCAAGAAAAATGCAATTTGAATATATGTATAAAATTTTGGTTTAATTACTTTGTATACTTGTTATGGTTTGATCATGTAAACATCAAACATGGGATGTGTTTTGTGTTTTAGGAAACTTGAATAAAGATCATAAAATATGATAAATCACTTGTTAAGTTTACCAAATTACAAATTTAATTTCTAAGTTTGAATATTTGACTATGATGTTACAAATATGAATACGGTGCCCACAATGTCATGTTATTATAGGTATATGTGATAATATTAATGTGTGACATGTGTATGCTATATAGGAGACATTATGACATGCTAAACATCATGCATGTAAATGCTCGACATTATGTATGATGATATGAGTATTGAAATGGACATAACATATGGGATATGTTTGTTGTCTTCAATGCATAAATAAGAAATTAAGTTTGCTAGTCTAGAATTAAGTTATAAGATATTGGATATCTTATATGCAAGATCAACCTAACGTACATTTTATTTTTTATTTTTTTTTATTAGTGAATAATATAGTTGATATGTGTTCAATAGCATGCCTAATTTTTATGTGTTACATTACCACATAATTTATTTATGACATATAATACATAGTTTTGTGTTTTGGAAAGCTAAAACTTTTAGGCATGAAATATTCTTACAATACCATTTAGGGTATTAGAAAAGTTTTAAATAACATAAATTGTAAGAATATGGTTTAGTAACATGTCTTGGGTGACAAATACGTATCCTAAGATGCACACTAGACTACTCGAGATATGAACTGAACCTAATTAATAACAAAAAAAACTTTCCCTAAATCTTCAATATCAAATTCGAGCCTTCCATTGTGGGTCGATTAGGATTACATCATATAGCTAGAAATCCTAGATTTCTATTATGTGACGGATACTATGCCATATTGCGTAAACTTAGTCGATTAGTGTCTAAAGTAATATTTCTGTCATTCCCTATATCGTATTATGTGTTGGAGTGATAGGGTATTATGTCTTGAAAGCCTAATGGGTTGAATTTGACTAGTCTAGAGTGCTTAGTTATATTATACGCAATGCTCAAAGCTAGCGGCTCACATGAATCATAGCTTGCATTTGGAATGCAAAAGAAAATCATTTCCTACTTATTAAGCTTGACAGACTTAGATCTATTATGTGCGGCTTGTCAAGTTTGATAAGAACTTGATTCCCTACTAGAAAGTGATCCAATAAACTTTCTAAATCTTTAGTTAGGAAGTATAAGATTTGAATAAATTAGTGGGATCTGATAAGATTAGGTTTATTGGCAATTACTAATGAATTTGTCATTTTCTGTAGCATTCTCTCTTGTGATACAAACTTTCACAATGTCGATGGCAAACAATATACTTTTGAAATCGATGGATTTTCATGCGCTTATTGGTCACAATTTTAAAGACTGGCTGAGAAATCTAACAATTGTTCTTAATCTTGAAAACTTCGTATATGTATTGGAGGCTTCTCTACCAGTAGCAGTGGGCCTTGATGCCCCTAAAGAGAAGCAAAGGGCTTATGCTGAATAGGTAGATACTAACTTACGAGTTCACAGTTATATGCTAACATCAATGAACTCTGAACTCCAAACTCAGTTAAAGAAAGTGTAGAGTGTGTATGAAATTATCACTATTTTAAGAGAGTTATATAGTGAAAATGCTCGAGTGAAGGAATATAATTTGATAACTTAAGAGGGGCATTTCCTCAGACAATCATGTTATTAAAATGATTAACAAGACTAGGGAGTTACAAATTATGGGCACAGATTTGTCGTATAATGTCCAGATGAATTTGATTTTCTATTCACTCCCTCTAACTTTTAAGCTGTTCATTAACAATTATAGTCTCAATAGGAGTGAGCGCACTCTCCCTGAGTTTTCAATGATATTCAAGAAATTTATAATAATGAGAAGAAAGGAAAAACACCAGTTGAGTTGCTAGTTACCTTTGCCATACGAGGCAAAAAGAGGCAAACTCAAAAGCTTTGGAAGAGAGGTTCACAAATGGGATCTAACAGACCAAAAGTACAAAAAAAAAAGGTTTAAGAAAACCACTACTAGCCCTTCAAAGATGAAGGGTTCTGGCATTAGGGCATCATGTTCTCAGCCTCCATGACCTTCTATTCCACAGAAAGAAAAGAAGTAAGAGAAGAATAATTGCTTTTATTGCAACCAAGAGGGGTAATGGAAGAGGAACTATTTTTTATACCTTGACGATCTGAGAAAAAGCAAAACAGGTACATATCAATGTTATGTCATTGAACTTGAATTAAATGTTAATTCAAATATTGATTCCTGGATATTGGATTTTGTTGCAACATCATATTTTTGTGCTTGTTTGCAGCATTTACAAAAGAGTTTTGTATTGAGATGTGATGAGATCACACTAAGACTAACAGATGGGACAGAAGTTTTCGTAGAGGCTGTAGGTGTATGTAGTGTACAATTACCTATTAGATATGTAATAACTTTATATAAAACTTTGTATTTTGCTAATGCCACTAGAAATATCATCTTTATTCTAGCTTTGTGTAAAAATGGTTATTAGTTTACATTTAATGGAAATAAGTGTCTAATTTATTTTGGAACTAGATTAATATGAAATGTTATCAATACAAATGGTTTGTCTGTGGTCAAACTTGATTTACATAGCACCATATATTCTATATCGTCTAAAAAAACTAGAGAACACATAAATCCAATAGTTTTATAGCATCAGAGATTTGGTCATATTAGAAAGGACCAAATTCGACAATTAGAAGAAAGTGAACTTTTAGATTCATTAGGTTCAGATCCTTATCTTACTCGTGAATCTTGTCTTCGAGAAAAAATGATCAAGCTTCCATTTAAGAATAAAGGGGAGCGAACTAAAGATATGTTAGAATTTATACACACTAATGTGTAAAGTCCCTTTAATGAAATGGCCTAAGGACGTTTTTCATACTTCATTACCTTTATCGATAATTATTCTCGATACGAGTATTTGTATTTGATGCAATAAAAATTTGAATCTTTTGAAAATTTTAGAGAGTTCTAAAAAAAAGTAGAAAACTAGACTGGAAAAAATATTAAAGCTTTACATTCAGATAGTAGAGGTGAATACTTGAGTATAGAATTCTAAGAGTTCTTAAGAGACAAAGGAATACTATCTCAATTGACTCTGCCATTCACACTATAGCATAACGATATGTCTAAACGGAGAAATCATACTTTGTTAGACACGGTACAATCTATGATGAGTTTTACTAACTTGTCAGTTTATTTATGGGGATATGTTTTCAGAGAGCACTGTATGTGCTGAATAAAGCGCCATCAAAGTCCATTAAGAAAACGTCATACAAATTATGGTATTGCAGACTTCGAAGTGTAAACTACCTGAAAATCTAAGGATGTCCAGCACTTGTCAAAATGGTTAGAATAGACAAATTGGAGTCACAAGCAAAAAAATGGTTGGTTTATCGGATATCCGAAAGAAAGTTTAGGATATTATTTCTACTTTCATTATAATCAAAGGATTATGGTCAGTAGAAATACACATTTTCTTGAGAAAGAGTTATTGGAGGAAAATAGTACAGGTAGGAAAATTGTGCTTGAAGAAGAGTTTGGAGAGCTAATAACCGAGCCTATTTAGGTAAATTCCCCAGTATACAGTCACCGACACCAACTATAATGGCTTAAGTAAGAAAGTCTACTAGAGTGTCTTGACCTCCTAAGAGATATGGATTTCTGACAAGAGGATTTTGAATCCCTTCTAATAAGAGAAATTGAGGATCTAGAGGATCCAAAAACTTATCAGAAGGCAATATTGGATATTGACTCTGGCAGATGGCTAGAGGCAATAAATTCCGAAATTGAATCTATGAATGCCAATTAAGTATGGACACTCATTGACACACCTGATGGAATAGTTCTAATTGGATGTAAGTGGACCTTCAAGAGGAAAATTGGCAAAGATGAAAAGGTTGAAACACATAAAGCTCAATTGGTAGCTAAAAGTTATACTAAAAAACAAGGGTTGGATTATGAGGAGACTTTTTCACTAATTGCAATGCTTAAATCCATCAAAATCCTGCTAGCCATCACAACACACCATAATTACGAGATATGGCAGATGAATGTTAAAATCGCTTTTCTCAATGGGTACATTAAGGAAAATATTTACATGGAGTAGCCAATCAATTTTGTATCCACTATTGAGAGGCATAAAATGTGCAAACTGTATCAATCTATATATGGATTGAAAGAAGCTTCAAGAAGCTAGAATATCTGATTTGATGAAATAATTTGAGTATTTGGTTTCATTAAAAATCTAGATAAGTTGTGTGTCTATAAATTGGATAGGAATAAAATTGTCATTTTCCTAGTCTTATATATAGATGACGTATTATTAATTAGAAATGACATTGGTACTATAACTAAGGTTAAACTATAGTTAGCGAAATCTTTCTTTATGAAGGATCTAAGAGAAACAACCTATATTCTAGGTATTCACACCTATAGAGATAAAGCGATAGGATTAATAGGTTTATCTCAAAAGTTATACATAGAAAAAGTGTTGAAATGCTTTCACATGCAAAACTCTAAGAGAGGTTTTCTACCGTTTCCTCATGAAGCACATTTATTGAAAGATATATGTCTAAAGATTGATGAGGAGCAACAACGAATGTGTGAGGTGCCATATGCTTCAGCAGTATGTAGTCTCATGTACGTCTTGTTATATACATGACCTGACATTGCTTTTATAGATAGTGCGATAAGCAAATATCAATCAAATCTTAGAGAAAGACACTTGATAGCAATAAAAGCTATCTTGAAGTATTTAAGAAGGACCAAGGAGTTAATACTAGGTTATAAGGGTTTAGAGTTAATGCTCAAAGGATACTTAGATTCTGATTTTCAGTCAGATGTAGACAATAAAAAGTCTACGTTTGTCTTTATCTGTAATTGAGGCGTAATCAATTGGAAAAGTATCAAACAATTGATTATTGTAGACTCTACTATAAAAGTTAAATATATTGCCATTTCAAAAGCTATGAAAGAGGCCATTTAGATGCGCAAATTTGTCATAGAGTTGGGTATAGTTCCTCAGATGAGTTAACCAATAATTACATTCTGTGACAATATTGGTGCTATTGCATAAGCAAAAGAACCAAGAGCATATCAAAGGTCAAAACATATTCAACGAAAATATCACATTTTGAGAGAATTCGTTGGAGCTAGAGATATTGTCATTTAGAAGATTACTTCGATGAACAATCTTGTAGGCCCACTAACTAAAGCACTAACACAAAGACTGTTAGACCAATATCTAGAGTGAATGGGCATTAGGTACTATGATGATTGGCTTTAGTGTAAGTAGGAGTTCTTGTTAGAGTATACCTTAGAAACCAATTGCTTTATCAGTTTCAGGGGGATATATCCTATATATACATTTATTTATAAAGGAAGAATTCTGTTATACTTCACATGTTTATTGCATCACTGTTATAGATATGTTGTAGTTGTATATTACATTTATATTAGCTACATACATATGACATATGAGAGCTCTCGATGAGTTTTAATAAACGTCATCAAATTGTTCCCTGCATAAGCAATCTGTTTGGGCAATAATATTACATAGTGGGTATGTGCTATATCACCATAGTATATCAGTGGATGATATTAGGCAATGGGCAAGGTGGATGTTCATATGGGTAAACAACAAAATTGTTTGATGGTTGGAGAACTGATCAAAGGTTATTATATTATATTGTTTATCAAACATGACCGCTAAACCATGATCACATGGGCATTAATATGTAGTCAATGATACATCGTAAATCATGCTAGTATATAGATTCTTTGACTTAAGATATCATAGTTGTACTTCGTTCTGGAATGTATGATTTATATGGTATATACCACGAGACTAATCATGTCTCGTTCATAAGTCGATTTCATTATATGTTGCTTGAGCAAGAGGATAGGTGATGATCATATAGGGATTCGTTGACTTGACTGCTCTCGAGTTTCTATGTGAATATCAATAAACATAAAAATCTAAGACACTGACCAGTGTAGATAAAAGTCCACATGAAAAGAGTTTCAATATGGTATGTTTTGATGTATTACTTGACATTTGAAGAGATTAAATATTAGATATTGACATTCCATGAATCCAAGTTTAATCGATATGTAATGACAGAGCAATTGGACTACATGGTAAGTATAAGAAAGAAAGGTTAATTTGACATTATGTGAAGCTTGTACTTCATTGTGATATAGGGGTTATGGGACATTGCTAGATGACACCACATGATCAGTGATAGCTTAGTTTCGTTTTGGGTTAACAATAGTTTTGGGTTAACAATAGTTTTGGGTTATATAGTAATACAACAAAACGTATCATCTGATATGGGGCCTATGGCTATGTCACTATAAACCTTGAATGTCACACCCATATTTCAAGGAAGAAAATAATGTTATGAAGATGAAAATAGCTATCCAGAATTGGCTAGCACTTTCTGAAGATAAAAATGATGTTTTTCGAATAAAATTCAAAAAAATAGGCAAAATTGTCATTTTACACTTTTTAAATTGTTTAGAAAGTTGAATGAATAATTTTAGGGACAAATTATTCAACATGTGTTAAATTATAATTTACTTTTAATTATCAACCAATAGGCAATGGACATGATATAACTTGATAAATATCAAGTTTAGGCTTAAAACGGGAAAGAAGAATTAAAAAGAAAATTTTTTTTCCTTTTCTTCTTCCTTTTGCCGTGAAAGCCTCCATTTTTCTTCTTGAAGGGTGCAAGTCAAGAGATCACTTATTTTAATGATTTAAGCTTCCTAATTTTAAATTAAATTACAAGGTGCAAAGTAGTTTACATATTTCTATGTTTTATTTCTTGAAACATAATGTAAATTTCATATTACCACTATTGTATATGATGTGAATATGATCTAAATTATTTAATTTTGTTACCAAAATCCTACATAAGCATAATTTAAAGATATTTTAGTATTCTCATTTTCTTGGTTTTTAGGGGCTTGTGCCACTTCAAGGGCTTGAGTCTTTTCAGGTACCATAACCTCTTCTAGAGGAATATTAAAGAGTGTGAATTTTGTATTTCTTTTTCGAAAGGACAATGTCCTTCAATCCAACAAATTTACCACACTTCTGGCATGTAATAGATTGATCAGTCATGACTTAAATGAATTTTTCAATAGTCACATTAATTTTTGCTGATATGCTGGTAGCTGGTACATGCGATTTTATCGCTTTTGCCATATCTACAAATGCATCAGACTCTTAGGTGGTAATGATTTGTAAATCCATTATCCTCTGTAGTTCAGTGTCACTTTGGGATGTGCGAGGATTTACGTACCAAGTAAATCCATACCTAACTTTAAAAGGCATTTTCTTTTCCCCTAAAGGTAGAAATGTTGTCTCATCAAAGTGACAATCTGTAAATCGTATAATAAAAAGATCACCTGTTAATAGTTCTAGAAATCTGATAATGGATGGTAAATTATATCCAACATAAATTCTCAAATAACGTTGGGGTCCCATTCTTGTGTGTTGAAAAGATGCAATAAGGACATATTCAACACAACCAAATATCTTCAAAAGGGATATATCGGGTTGGTGACAAAAAACCAATTATAGAAGAGAATATTGATGATAAGAAAAAAGTCGCAAACGAATTAATGTTGTAACATGTAATATAACATGTCCTCACATAGAAGTTGGGAATTGAGTTTTTAGTAATAAAATATATGCAATTACCTGAAGTCATTTGATAAAGGACTTAACTAATCCATTTTGAGTATAGACATATGGGATTGGATATTTTTAACATCAATCCCCATAATCACCAAATGTCTTGGATATAAATTCACAACATTATCTAGTCGTATTGGCTTGATCGAACAATGTACGAAATATGCCTTTCATTTGACAATTTATATTAATAGTTTAGCAAAGACAACATTTTGAGTTGGCAATAAACAAATATGAGACTATTGTGCAAATGCATCAATTAAGACCATAAAAGAACGAAATGATCTACTTGGTGTATGAATGGGTCCACATATATCCTCTTGAATCTTTTGTAAGAATGATGGAGATTCAACTCTAACTTTGGAAGGAGATAGTCTTATTAATAATTTGTCTTATGAACATGCGGTGCATAATTTTTCACTAGACAATAAAATATTGTGATTATTTAGTGCATGTCCATATGAAATTTCGATAATCCTATGCATCATTGTAGATCTTAGGTGACCTAGACGGTCATGCCAAAGCATAAACAATTTTGGATCAAAAAATTTTTGATTCAATACTACGTAAGTTTCAATTGTCTTTATGATTGTATAAAACAATCTAACTGATAAAACGAGTAATTTTTCTAGTATAAGTCTTCTTCCGAAGACATTACTAGTTATACATATTAATTCACACCATTTTCACTCATGGTTTCAATGTGATAACCATTATTTCTTATATCTTTAAAACTAAATAGATTCCTTTTGGATCTACTTGAATATAATGAATCATTTATGCTTAATTTAGTCCTATTTTTCAACAAAATTATGGCTCTTCCAAAGCTTTCAATCAAATTTATTTATCTTGATATAGAGTCTACTTTAGCTTCAATTAGTGCTAAAGTTAAGAAAATTTTATTTTCTTTAAGAATTGTGTATGTTGTTGCACCATCTACCAAACGCATGTTTATCATCAACTTTTGAAGTTGATGCTTCAATTTTGGAGCCTATATTCTTTCATTTAAAAATTATTTTAGCTATAATGTATACAAAATAAGGAAGAAGGAAGAAGAACATGATAATAAAACACAAAATAATATTCATGACTCTAAAATAATTATATATAATGGATTTTAATTATAAAAATATTAAACATTCACGTCATTCGTCAAGTGAACCACATTTTATTCTTGAAAGAAGTTTTGAAATATCAAGATTCATTAAATCGACATGATTTAAATTATTAACAAATTTGATTATATCATATAGATGCTTGATATAGATATACTCAATGTTTGTGTGCACTATTAGTATGCCACCAATGACATTTACAACCACACTTATTATTTTGTAGTTTACTCTGTATTATTTTTTATTTCGCTTCACTCTTAGTCCATTTTTGGTGGTATAACTGAGATCTTCTATTATAACCATCTTTGGATGGAAAATTATTTCATCCATGACTTTACTCATACCAATGATAACTACTATTAATACTTGCATTAACTTCAGAGAACGATGTAGTGTCTATGGGATGAGTTTGATGGTTTTTCATTAACGAGAAAATATTAATTCAGAATTTCTTTTCCTAATATTGCTACTATAGGAGCATATTATAAAAATAAAAGATGGAGAATATTTTCCTTTCCACATTATCTTAATCAGAGAAAAATTCTAAATATTGCAAAGTTGGACTAAATGACAGAGCTATTGAGAGTATTACTGAATCTAATTTTCAAATTTTATCTTTCAAATTTCTTCATGAATTTAATGAATTTATCATTATATCCACATATTTAGCTTGCAATCCTTCGAAGATGTGATACTAGTAAAATAGTGGCCTTGAATTTATCCTTCTAGGATGTTTTATTTAATCACTTTCTCAAGACTCATAAATTCTAGGTGGAGAATTGTGTAAAATATTTTAATGAAATTTGGGACTTCAAGTATATATATATATAAATTTATATTCTCACAATTTTGCAAACTTTAGGTTGTAAATTAAATACAATATTATAATATCAATAAATATTTAAACGATCTTCAAAACTTTGGATCAAGATTCATGATTTTGTAAACTTCGGGTTATAAATGATATTTAGGACTTCAGTTCCAGATTCTTAATTTTGTAAACTTCATATTATAAATAATATTTAGGATTTTGAGTCTAAATTCAAGATCTTGTAAACTTTAGATTGCAAATGAGATGCAATTATAATTTGTATTTACAAATATAAAACAATTACAAAAATTAACTTAATTATACTTTTTTTTGCGCAAATAGAAAAATAAATATAATAAAAAAAATCTAAGAGAATAATAACTGAAACATTTATAGTTTGTATTTTTATAAACAAGATATTATAACTAGAATATCCATATTTGTATTATATAAATAGAATAATAACATAATTAGTATTAAAAAAAATCTGAATAGATAGTATTAATAACTTATTATAAATATGATAAAAAATTATAAGTAAAAAATTTTATAATTAAAATAAAACTGAAATAAGAGAAGAAAATGTATGAAGCAAATGGTCCACTATATATATATATATATATTATATAATATAAGGTGGGTTTCTCTATGACGTGAAAAAGAAAATCTCAAAACTTTGTGATCCCCCTTCATTTGTAAGGTATATATGCTTAGATTGATTCCCTCTGTAGCCTTTCAATTTTTCCTTCGTCTTTCTTTCAATTCCTTTTCAAATTATATAAATTTTTTAATTTTTCTCTTAGATCAAGAGCTTGTTTCTTCGGTGATCTTTATTTATTAATTTTAATTTGTTTTGCGTTTTTAATGAGTTAAGACTTGAGTTTGTTCAATGATCAAATATTTTTCCCCTAACCTGACCGCGTGTTTTGGCTCAGCATCGAGATTCCTCTGTCGTTGACGTCTGCTCTCTTTAAAGTTTATTGGAGTGGAAAGGCCCACGAAAATCGTAAGAATTCGCGTGAAAGGGAGCAATAAAATCTTATGGGCAAAATTTCGTTTATGGCTTCTTCGTTATCATTGTCGTCTTGTAATTCCATTTCCCATCGAGATTCCAAATTCGATGTTTTTCTTAGTTTTAGAGGCGAGGATACTCGTGATAACTTTACTAGTCATCTCTATGCGGCTTTGCGTCGAAAACAGATTCAAGCCTTTATTGATGACAGGGGACTTAAGAGAGGAGATGAAATTTCTCCTGTGCTTTTGAAAGCAATTGAATCATCAAAGATTTCAGTAATCATTTTCTCAGAAGACTATGCTTCCTCTAGATGGTGCTTGGATGAACTTGTAAAAATTCTTGAATGTAAAAAATTCAATAACCAAATTGTTATACCAGTTTTCTTCAATGTGAATCCATCTGATATTCGGAAGCAAACGGGAACTTTCGCGGAGGCTTTTGTGAAGCATGAAGAACGTTTTAAGGAGATGAGAAACAAAGTTCAGAATTGGAGGAATGCTTTGACTGAAGCTGCCAATTTATCTGGATGGGATTCCTCTGTAACCAAGTAACTATTAATTCTTTACTAAAGTCTATATAAGTTTTCAATTACTAATGCTATATAAGATATAATATTCCTTGCTAAAATCCAGTTATTTAGGAACGATATAAAATCTTAACTGAGTAAATGTATATGAAAATAAGACTTTAGATGTCATTAATTAATTAATTTCTTTTGAAATCTTCTAGTTGGTTGATGCTGTGAGAACTGCGATTACAAAATTGTTTTTATTCCATTATTTATTTGCTGTGAACTTATTGCATCAAGCTTTATGTTCAATACTAGTGACCTTTCTAACCTGTTTTGGGTTTCATAATGATGACAGAATGAGTTTATGGAAAAGTTTGGTATTTTGATTCAATGATTATTTAATCTTGCCTTGTTAATTTGACTCATCAAGAACATCACATGAAAGGCCTTTTGATGAAATTATGTTCTCCTGCACTATAGGATATAATTTAGCCAATTTTTTTTTTTTTCATATATGTGGACAAATTAAGGGTATTTTTAATGAAAAATAACATTAGAAAGTTAGCTTTGCTATTACTAGTCCCCTACAAGAAAAGAAGAAAATAAACTGTTTAGTATTTTTTGCTTATGTCATGGTACATTCCAACTCTCCACTATTTATCTGCACGTTTGTAGGCCTGAGGCAACACTTGTAGGTGAGATTGTTAAAGATATTTTGGAGAAATTTAAAAATATATCAATCTCCGGTGATTCTGATGGCTATGTTGGACTAAACTCATGCATTAAGCATATGAAATCATTGTTATGCATTGGATTGTCAGATTTTCTAATTATAGGAATTTGGGGAATGGGTCGTATAGGTAAAACAATTATTGCAGGAGCGATTTTTAACCAAATTTCTTGTGATTATGAAGGTTGTTACTTTTGTATTAACATTAGAGAAGAATTAGAAAAATGGTGATTAAGTCATCTGAGAGACCAAGTTCTTTCTCAAATATTAGAAGAAGAAAATATCTAAATAGGCACTCCCAAAATTCCTCTATATATCTAGGAAAGACTTCGACACAAAAAAGTTTTCATTGTTCTTAATGATGTGAATAATTTTGAACAATTAGAATTTTTAATTGGAGGGCTTGACCAATTCGATCCTGGAAGTGGAATTATTATAACTACTTGAGATAAACAAGTACTTCATAGTTGTGGAGTGCAGAGCATATATGAGGTTGAGGAATTTAACCATAATGAAGCTCATTTGTTGTTTTGTAAATATCCCTTTAAACCATGCCATCCCTCTGAAGATTTTATGGAGCTCTCAAGTAGTGTAATGAATTATGCGAAAGGTAATCCATTAGCTCTTAAAGTATTGGGTTCCACCCTTTTTCAAAAGCGCAAACAAGAATGAGAAAGTGCATTGTATAACTTGAAAATGGTTTGTGATCCCCAAAAGGTTTGTATTAATGTTAGAGAAGAATAAAAAAAAATGGGGATTAAGTCATCTGAGAGACCAAGTTCTTTCTCAAATATTAGAAGAAGAAAATCTGAAAATAGGCACTCTCAAAATTCCTCTTTATATCTAGGAAAGACTTCGACACAAAAAAGTTTTCATTGTTTATAATGATGTGAATGATTTTGAACAATTAGAATTTTTAACAGGAGGGCTTGACCAATTCAGTCTTGGAAGTAGAATTATTATAACTACGCGAGATAAACAAGTACTTCATAGTTATGAAGTGCATAACATATATGAGGTTCAGGAATTTAACCATAAAGAAGCTTATTTGTTGTTTTGTAAATATCCCTTTAAACCATGCCATCACCCTGAAGATTTTATGGAGCTCTCAAGTAATGTAATAAATTATGCGAAAGGCAATCCACTAGCTCTTATAGTATTAGGTTCCACCCTTTTTCAAAAGCACAAACAAGAATGAGAAAATGCATTGTATAACTTGAAAATGGTTTGTGATCCCCAAATTCATGATGTGTAATCAGTTCTGATAGACTGAACAGAGGACAAAGAGATATTTCTTGATATTGCCTGTTTCTTTAAAGAAGAGGATATAGATATGTGGCTTGAACAATGCTAGACAGTCATTACTCTCTTTATTTTGAATTGCGTAACCTTTGTGATAAATCTCTCATAACAATATCAAATAACAAGCTGCAAATGCATGATTTATTGCAAGAAGTGGGTCGAGAAATCGTTTTCCAAGAATTTGCCAAAGAGCCTACAAAATGTAGTAGGTTGTGGTATCGGGAGGATGTCTACAACATATGGAAAAATAATAAGGTAAAGTGCCTAATGAACATGTTTTGATTTTTTATATTAAATTAAAGTCCAATAAACAAACGATCAACCCATACAAATTTTATTGTTATGTACTATAGATTTATGAACTTTTTGTGCTTTTTATATTCACTTATACTTTGTTGTGTTTGTTTATTAGGGCACTGATTCAATTGAAGGCACAGTCTTAGATATGTCGAAAATAAGAGACCTTCAGTTAAGTTTTGGAGCCTTTGCAAATATGTCCAATCTTAGATTGCTGAAGTTTTATACTCCTAAGATTTACAAAGTGTTTGTGAATTTCTCTAAAGTACATCTTCAGTTTGAGGATTTTTCTAAAGTGCATCTTCCTCATTGTCTGAAATATCTTCTAGATGAGTTGAGGTATCTCCATTGGGAGGGATACCCTTTGAAAAGATTGCCATCAAAATTTAATATAAAGAAACTTGTTGAACTTAAATTGCCTTATAGTAAGGTGGAGCAACTTTGGAAAGGAACTAAGGTATAATTTATGATTATATAGTTGTTCTTTCATGTGTAAACTATGTGGTTCACTGATACTGATTTATTTTAGCCTTTAAATTTTTGTTACAGCATGCTTCAAAGTTGAAATTGAAATTAATTGATCTTCATGGGTCCAGATAATTGACCAGGATCCTAGACCTCTCAGATGCCTCTATGCTTGAAGTTATGAACCTCAGATATTCAAAAGTCTTAAAATCTTTCCAAAGATTTCAGGGAATATAAAACAATTGGATATATCTGCAACCAGAATAAAAGAAATTCCTACTACCATTTGTGAACTGAAATCTCTTGTAGGTTTAAACTTAGGAATTGCTCAGAGCTAAAGAGTTTCTCAGAAATTTTAGAAGAAATAAAAAATTTACAGTATCTTTCTCTAGCTAGAGCAACAAAAGTTAAGGAGCTGCCATCTTCAATTGAATATTTAATTGGGCTTCTGTGAGTTGACATTGGTGGATCACAAAAACCTTGAGACCATTGCAAGTAGTATTTGCAGCTTGACATCATTATACTCAACATATCTTTCTGGTTGCTCAAAACTCGATAGATTGCTAGATAACTTGGGAATTTAAATGTTTGAGGACCTTTAATGCAAGAAGAACTGCTTTTAGGGAATTACCATCCTCTATTGCTGGTTGTAAAGATCTTCGAGTTCTAGATTGTTCTGTGTGTAGAAATTTGGTTTTTCCTTCATTTTCAGTTTTAGGTTCCTTAACACAATTAAATGTCTTATTGCAATCTAACCGAAATTCCTGAAGATCTTTGTTGTATGCCCTCTTTGGAAATATTAAATCTACAGGGAAACAATTTTAAGAGTTTACCTAGAAGTATCAAACAACTTTCTCAGCTAAAGAATCTTTTGATAAGCAGGTGTGGAATGATTCAATCATTGCTAGAGCTTCCTCTACGTGTACTACTTTTAGATGCAAGGAATTGCAAGAAGCTCCAATCATTGCCAGAGCTTCCATCACACCTAGAAGAATTAAATACAGATGAACTGGAGCTAGTATTTGAGTGCTGTTGCCAATTCGCGTATACCAGAATCGAGTTCATCTTTACAAACTGCCTGCAACTGAATCAAAAAGCATGCAACAATATTTTGGTGGATCTGCAACTATGACTTCAACATATGTCATCTAAATCATTAAGACTTTGCCATGAAAAGGTACCTTTTTTATCTTTCACTATCTCTGTGTTCTCAGAAGTCATGAATGTTCATTTTTTATTTCAGGTATATGAAAAAACACGTTCAACTAGTTTGTGTCTACTTGGGAGTAAAATTCCTGATTGGTTTAGCTATCAAAGTTCAGGATCTTCAATAGCTATTGTGCTACCTCAGCATTGGTGCAATAAAAAGTTCATTGGATTTGCTCTGTGTGTTGTTATTGCATTTGAGGGGAGTTATTGTGGTCGTGGTCTCTATGCTGGTTCTTCTTAATCACCAGTTTCAAACCAATGATAATCAATGGGATCACTTTATATTTGGATTGAACCTTTCTATTACTGGTAGGTGGCCTATCGCATTTATTGATCTTGAACACATTGTACTGGGTATAGTCTTGTTCGGGTTCTTAAGGGAGAATATACAACTGCCTCTTTTAAGTTCTGTCCATCTATCTATGGTTACAAAGGCCTTGTAAAAGGTTGCAAGGCGAAATGTTGTGGGGTATCTCTACTATATATACAGCCCAATGTGATCCACTCTGACCTTTCTATCAAGAATTTGGCTCATATGATAACAACAGTGGATCACCTTAAAACTAGGAAGTGCCATGCTGATTACAACCCTAATCAGACTAATTCAACTGAAATTAGAAGTGGAGGAACTGATAATGAGTTAGAGCCATATAAAAGAGTTTGCAAAATTTGAAATCAATGCTTGTTGATTGTGACTCTTCTACAATTAGACTTTTGGGTCTTTGTCTGACTATCAAATCTATTTATGGTTTCTCTATCGACTTCTGGTAATTTACCTATCATAACTTTCATGTTTGTATTAGTTTAAGAATACTTTCAGCTTTATGTTCTTGGGTAAGATCTTGTACTGCCCTACCCGCAGTCATAGTTCAAAGTTGCGTGGTGTTTTTGTGATTTATTAAAATTATTTTTATTATTTAGGTTTTTGAGTTTTTTTTTCTATAATTATCTTATGCATTTTCATTCGTTATGTCTACTTCATGTGTATCTTATAACGTATCTCTTTTGTGTTAGTATTATAAAATTTAATTTCAACTTATTGAATGTCTTTGGCTTCATCGTCTAATTACTTGCCTTTGTTTTTTGATTCAAGAACTTAAAAAGTTGTGTGCACATATCTTTGATGACATTGTTGAATGCTTTTTGCCTGATCCTTAAACAAGCATGCCTGTAGGCTAGTTTTGCTTGCAAAAGTATATACTTCAATTCTCTTGATTTGTAGGCTTGTATGTTTATGTCATTGTGTAGGTATCAAGAACACTTGCACTGATTCATATTTTTCTTGCTAAGTGGTATCCCAAAGTTAATGATATGGCATTCTTGATTCTTTCACAATTTTTTTGGTATAAGTTATATTTATTGCTTGTGCTTTTAAATTGCTAGGTTGAAGAAACATGCAATCGTATTTGATTCTTGCAGACTCTAATGGACCTATGATTGGTCAATTTCTTTGATTATGAAAAGGACAAGCATTTTGTTCTGTGTGGTGGAGGGACAATTACTGGTTTTGATTCTCTGTGGAAACCCGATTGCAAAATTGTAGGTCTTTACCTTTTTACTTGTTTAATATAAAGTTTTTACTTAGAGGCTACACTGTTACTGGATGATATGCATACACGTATAATATAATATTCATTGAAATAGTATTCCATGTCTATTATTTTTACTTGTTGATACTTGCTTAGAAA
The DNA here is from genome assembly GCF_011075055.1 of Mangifera indica. NCBI lineage: Eukaryota > Viridiplantae > Streptophyta > Magnoliopsida > Sapindales > Anacardiaceae > Mangifera > Mangifera indica. Next base: position 13,709,246 of record NC_058147.1, read on the forward strand.
ACAGTTAGTTTGCTTGCTCAGTAGTTTCACTTAGCTGTTCTTTCTTAGTTTTACTTTGTTTATGTCATGTAAGTGAATGTTGTACTGTGCATTGTTGCTCTTCACTTGTGAAGTAAACCTATACAAGAAGATAATAATCAATCAAGTTAGCTAAAACTTGTATGCTTATATTACAACTTAAAGAATCAATATTGAACTAATTAGTGTTGTGTTCATTTATCTTCATGTTACAAGGATTATACTGGCAGTATTCCTGAACAATAATAGTGGGGTTTTGCACATTATTCTCGACAATGTCTAGGTCCTCATAAGAATCAAGCTATGTCTTGATTCTTACGCCATTATCAGTGCCTATGAAAGTGCAATTTCTCACTATCAAACAATAATTTTGATCTCATTTGGAGTTCTTCCAACACTACCAAAACTAATACTATTTATCGGTCTATATACATACTACAACGTAATGCATATCTAGCCATGACATTCATTGTAGTTATACATATCAATTTGTGTAGTTAATTGTTGCAGCTACACTTGTAATTTTTTGTAGCTTATCGTAGCTAGAAGTGGCACAACTAAAAGTGAGACATGTAAGATTTACATAGCTCAAAATTTTATATTTGATGAATATAATTTTTAATAAAAGATTTTTCTTTTAAGGGTTTAAGTTCTTGTACCACTAAGTTCATGGTTTCTTCTTCTAGTTAGCAAAAGTTTTCTTCAATCCAAGTGCAAAATTGTGGCTTGGTATCTACCAATTAGATGCTTGAATGGTCACAAAGGTAGGGCTAGATTCGAACTGAGCCAGCTCAAGCTTGAGCTCGAGCTCCACTCGGTCGAGCCCAAAATGAGCCTGCCTTAGCTGAGCTCGGTCGAGCTTGAACTACTCGTCAGATTTTCTAATTAAAATTTTTGATACAAAACGATGTTGTTTTGATCAATATGTATTAAAACAATATCGTTTTGATAACGAAAAACAAGCCACACCGAATTTGAGTCGACCTTAGCTGAGCTCGGTGGAGCTCTAGCTCGAACTCAAGCCAACTATATATGAACCGAGCAGAGCTTGAGCTTGACTCGGTTCGGCTCGAATCAAGCCCCACACAAAGGATTTGTTAGAAAGTTAGTGAATGGGTAGGTGTTTAGGACCCACAGATGTGCTTAATGTATTTTGGGAAAAAAAAATTTATGAAATTATGAAATTTTGTCTCATTATATAGAGACCATGCACAATCGTGCACCTAATATTTATCTTATCTATACAATATGTGATTATCTAAATTTTAGGGCAAATAAGATCCATGTATAATCCTTATTTAAGGGTAATGCATGCCTGTGTATGATTCATGCACAATTGTGATAGGCCAAAATTATCCATGTTGAATTTATCCTTATCTAATTGGACAAAGTCCAATATCCATAATTTCTATCACAGTTAAACACATTAGGATTATTACACCTTGGTCCCTAAATGCAATAACTTGCATTTTGAGTTCAAAGACTGAAAATTGTCTATCTAGATATCGGACTAGATTCATCTAAAATAATTTTATGCCTTCAAAGGCTTTTCACTTGATAAACTCTTATTGTGTGTAACTCATAGACTCTTGGTTAAATTAGTAGCAGGCAAATTTGTATTGAGCCTACAACTCGAGAGTCGTTTGTCCATAGACTAAGATTGGTTTATAGCAAGGTATCATAGCCATATGACTAACGAATGTGTTAACAATTTACTCTTAACTTGTTAGGAACACTATTATTTATGTAATTCAATCCTTTCATCATACGATATCTCTTTGAGGCAGAGACATATATTTTGTGTCTAGTTAAGGGAGCCCTCGATATGCATAAATTGACATTTATATTAACGACTAGACGATATTAGATTGAGCATCAACTCAATGATACTATAGCCACAAATTTATGTAGTCATCAATGTTTGTTAGTAGACTTATCAAAGATATCAGTTCTTATGTTCAGGATTGACAAATCTTATGTTGATCCATTATAATCTTTGTACATATCTTGATATGGCCAATTGTTAGAAGTGAAGTAGGATTTCGTCATCCTTACTTTGGGCTATTGAATCTTTGATGTGTGTAATATGTGCTAGAAATAGTTATGGATGTTTTAAGAAAGAAATGGTATGGTAAGCACATTGTATTTGTATGCAAATATTAAATATGATTAAAAAAAGGTGCAAGAATATGTTGGTGGTGGTATATGATGATTGATATGTATGTTAAGCATGTGAACAAGTATTCTAGGGTGATAGATATGACATATAAGGTAGAGATATACTTTTTGTGCATTAGGAAATAAAGCCTAATCACTGAAAAACACTAGAATTTTAGGGTAGACAATGGTGCACAATTGCACATAATTGGACGATTGGACATGGTCGAGGAAAAAGACGACATAATTGTGTGTAAGTGCATGGTTGTGAACTTGTGTAAAAAGGAAGTGAATAGATGTGTAGTATGGGGTGTAAGCCCGCACATAAAGTAGTAGAATGCACGGTTGTGTGTGCAAGGGGTGCATAATCATGATGAGTTGGAATTAGTTCATAGATGTTAGGGAGACATTAGAAGACCAATAGTCAAAGTATCATTGCACGACCGTGACTTAAGAGAGTGTATGCTTGTGCATAGTTAGTAAGGCGAAGCAAGGCCGGTCACACCTGTACATGTCAGACAAATTATAATTTTACTTATTTACTATGTGTTGGAACGGGGCAAGGGATTTAAATAGCCTCATTAGAGGAAATTGAAAGTGATTAGTAAATGAAAGATGTTTAACTATATGAAAAATGACATAGACCCTAAATGAAATAGATTTAAGTTTAATTCAAGAAAAGTTATGAAAAGTGAGAAATGGCGATGAACATTGAAATAAGCACCGACTGTGTGCAATGTGGCATAAAAATATGTGAAAACATTTAGATTTAGCTAGATATCTATCAGAGGTCTCATGCACTCGACGTCAGGGCACATAGCAGTTCATTTTATCTAAGGTGCATGGAAAAGGAGAACTGCACTAGATCATTTCTCGCGTGGTCAGTAAAATGCTTCATGTACACTTTTATGGTAGAGGTCATCTGAGAATTGTTTTAGTTAACAATCATGTAACTATGTATACATAGAAAGGGAGAAACTACGATTATATTCCTTATGTGACTAGGGCTAGATTCAAAGCCGGGCTTGAGCTCAACTCGATTTACATATAGCTAAGCTCGAGTTTAAGCTCGAGCTCGTGAAAGCCAAGCTCGAACTCGATTTGAATTCAATTTGACTCATTTTTTGATATTAAAATGATATTGTTTTAATATATATTGGTCAAAACGACATCGTTTTATATTAAAATTTTTAATTGAAAAATCTGGTGAATAGCTCAAGCTCAGCTAAGGCTAGCTCGTTTTGGGCTTGTTCTAGTTGAGCTCAAACATGAATTCAAACGGGCTCGGTTCGAGTCCAACCCTATATGTGACTATAGTGTTGATGTTGAGTCAGTTGTAAGCTTGGCTGGCAATGTGTTATGTGCACTAGTAGTAGTAGACATTTAGGTTATTCTTCAAATTTTCTTTCACAAGGCATATGGGATCCCTAAGATCATGAGGTAGGTATTCGATTGATATTATGAGCTTAAGACTAGTCATCTGGGATGATAATTCATATGGAGGAAAGACATATGAAATGTCATAGTATAGTCTAGATGGACATCTAGGATGCTGGAAAACATTCGAGAGAGTAGAACTCATATTTATTAAAAACATAGTTTTGCTTAAATTACCAGTTTAAGTTTTATTGTTATTTAGGTGCCTTAATAGGTCACCTATTTACTTAGTGTTGTAACACTCACATGCTCTTTTGTGTAGTTTTGCAAATAGGTATGGTAAATGGAAGGGCATATAAGAGAGCCTGTGGGTTAGCTTATGGCGAGCTACATGAAGAGAGGGCCTAGTGTTTGATGTTCAACTTATTTTATTGATTTATGTTTCAAATTCAATTTGTACCTTATATTAGGATTTATTCACTCTATGTATGATTTGAGTTATGGTATTCCAATTTTTGTTATGATTTGTGGATTTTGTCTTATATAATAAATGAATTTTTTCAAACACCTTTTTCATGCATTTTAAGTTAAGTGTATCATGCTTTGATATATGTTTTAATTTTGTTCTATGAATGTTAAGTGAAGTTTTAAGTTAATATCTCTTTAAATCTATATTCCTTCTAGAGATATGTATTTGGAGAGAGGTGTTACACGTTTTGGGAATTTAAATAGAAATCCCATGGACTTTGCTCTATTTGAATAACTCTAGAAATTGTGTTAGAAAAAAAAAAAGAAATTGGAGGAAGTTGCCATGAAAGAGCATTGCCTTCCTTTTATTTTCACAAGTAATGATACGGAAGAGACTAACAAACCTTTTTGAATTTCATAGCACTCAAACTTAGAGAGAAAAAGAGAGAAGAAGCTGTTGTGTGTTCACTAAGGAGATCGTTGGAGAAACCTTTGCCACGGGAAGACCACCATGATCGTTGGAGGAGAGATAGGCCATTAATCCTTAATTTTCTTGCACCTAAGCCTTGTCATTATGTTGTGCTTTGTATGTTTCTAAGAGTGCAGATTATGTATATTATTTATGAGTGTTTGCTTAGTCTTTATATATGAGAAATCACATGTGCTTATAGTGTTTGTGTGGGTTATGGAAATCAGAGAAATGTCATATATGTAAGTATACATTGGAATGGAGTTTGATAATTTGTGTTAATGAAATTCGTGTGAGCACAAGAACTTGTAGATAAAGATTTTTAATGGATGGTTAGAGATGTTAGGACTCCTGGAACTTTAGATCAATAAAAGTCAACGGTAGAGTATGACGGTCGAAAGTATGACATATGTGTATAAGAATTTCACGGTTGTGCCTTAGTTAGGTCATCACTCAGCCTTGTCAGAGCTAGGTTGGTGGCCTAGGCAAGTTTGGAGTTCACTAGGGTGTCGAATGCACACTTGTAGGAGCATTATCGTCGATAAGTAGTGTACACCACAATTGTGTAACATGCACGCTAGGCATGAATCGTGTAATCAGGTTGTACTCCATAAGCTATCTATCAATGTTGGGCATTCGGTTGAGGCACCAACAACTTCAGTCTAGCCATTGCCCATACAACATTTACTCAACCCCCAGTCTAGCAGATGATTGATGTGAAGGGGATAGATGCACTTGATTTATGGATTAGCAAGTAGATAACAATCACCAGAGTTTCTTTGGACTTGAGTAAGGTGAAGACTCTAATAGAATGTCTGAGACTAAGGTTAGCTGAGGAGTTTTAGAGTTTCCTGGGGTTGGTCGACTATTATAGATTATTTGTTGAGGTTTTTGTTTTTTCCAAATTAGCCTGACCGTTGACAGAATTAACTCGTATAAATATTCCTTTTCATTGGTCTCTAGATTGCAAGGATAGTTTCTAGGTTTCGAAATAGAGATTGACCACAACTTCGGCCTTGACTCTACCAATTGGTGGTGAGGGATATGACTTGTGTATGGATGCATCATGTCAAAGACTTAGGGCTATCTTAATGCAAAAAGACAAGAAAATTGTATATGTCTTCTAACAGTTGAAGGAATACGAAAAAAGCATATGACCTATGACTTAGAGTTGGTTGCAATAGTATTTACCCCATTATTTGTATGATGTGAAGACGAATATATACATTGATCATAAGTCTGAAATACTTCTTCATTTCGAGGGAATTGAATATACGACAATGTCGATGGTTAGAGTTGGTCAAAGCTTATGACCTGGACATCAAATACCATCTAGGTAAGACTAATATGGTAGCCAATGCTTTGAGTATAAATGTAATGTTGTCTCAAATAACTGCATTTCCTAAGTTACAATGGAATATCCTTCACGAGCAGATTGAGATGGTCATTAGGTTGTTGGCCAGATTAGACATTAGATCGACTCTATTAGATGAGATTAACATAAGGAAGACTATTGATGAGTGGTGCATACATAGGATACAAATGGTCAGACTTGAGGATGTTAAATTAGTGGACAGTTTGGTATATGAGGAGCACCCTTCACGGATAGTGCATCGACATATTAAGATACTTAAACGTTGACAAATCCCTCCAGTGAAGGTCTAGTGGCAAAATCAACGAGTTGAAGAGACTACTTAGGAGATAGAGAATGACATGAGACAAATTTTCTCAATTGTTTAAGTGAATTTCGAGACCAAAATTCTTTTAAGGGGTGAGAAATGTAATACCCTGGGTGAGTATAAAGGGTAATTCGGTTATTTCCCCATTTTTCGGTACTACATTCTATTATTCAATTTTTTTGGTCTTAAATTGTGTGTATATGCTCGTTTTCAGAGATTGGGTATGCATGAATAGGAACTCGGAAGGGATCGTGTATGACCAGTAATTATGTATATCTTTATGCATATATGGAAATATAATTAAGACATATATATATACACAAACACACACACACATTAGATAAGGTGCTGGAATAATTATGGATGACAAATAATTGTATTTTGGGAATTTAAATAGAAATCTCATGGACTTTGCCCTATTTGGATAACTCCACGGAATTGCGTTAGAAGAAAAAAGAAATTGGAGGAAGTTGCCATGAAAGAGCATTGTCTTCCCTTTATTTTCACAAGTAACGACGACACGGAACAGATTGGCGAACCTTTCTGAATTTCACAGCACTCAAACTGTTGTGCGTCGACTAAGGAAGGAGATTGCCAAAGAAACCTTTGCCACGGAAAGACCAATGTGATTGTTGGAGGAGAGTTAGACCATCAATCCTTAATTTTCTTGCATCTAAGTCTTGTAATTATGGTCTTTGTATGTTATGCTTTTTACGTTTCCAAAAGTGTAGATTATGTATATTATATATGTGTGCTTGCTTAGTTTTTATATGTGAGAAATTACATGTGCTTCTGGTGTTTGTGTGGGTTACGAAAATTACAGAAATGCCATATATGTAAGTATACATTGGAATGAAGTTTGACAATTTGTGTTCATAGAATTTGTGTGAGGATGGGAAATTGTAGATAAAGATCTGTAATGGATGGTTAGAGACGTTAGAACCCCTAAAACTTTAGATCGACAGAAGTCGGCGGTAGACTAGAATCGGTGATTGACGGCAAGACACGGGTGCATGAGAATTTTGCGATTGTGCCTCAGTTGGGTCATTGCCTGATGGTACCAAAAGGTAGGCTGGTCGCCTAAACACGTTTAAAGTTCACTGGAGTGTCGGATGTATACCTATAGGAGCTCCACCGCCAGCGAGTAGCATACATCAGAGCCACATAACCTGCACGCTAGGCGTGAATCGCGCACGCAGGTTGTACGGCGTGAACGTCGGACGTGCGCCTGAAGCGTCGGGAGTGCGAAATCTTTGGGTCGATGTGCTGTTTATGCACTTAGTGGGGGATAAACTTGCGGCGCCTATAGAGGCGAATCCTCCCTCCTTTTTTAAAGAAAGAAAAAAAATAAAAACGCACTGCATGCCATGAATTAAAAAGGAAAGAGAGACCAGGTTGCTATATTATGTGTGCGCATATGTGTCAAGTTGCACCTGTACCAATTACGTAACACTCTCATAGGTTGTTATATTGTGTGTACAGCTGCAGGGATTAAGGTGCACACGCACCAACTAAAATGCATTTCTATAGGCTTAGATCCAGTGTGCGCACTTGCAGGGATTAAAGTGCACATGCACTAATTAAAATGTATTTCTACAAGCTGGGATCTAGTGTGCACATCCACTCATGTTAGAGTGTACTTGTACTATCTAAAACATATGCATACAACCCAATACACTTGTACAAAGTATTTTGGGTTTGCATTGAATCCTGGGAAGGTAATTTTAGCACTATTCATAAATGAGGGGATATGTTCGGTGTTTGAAAGGATTTGTAAAAGACCGAGCTCAAACACATAAAGCATAAATGTAAGTGGTATTGAGAGTGTACAGGCCAGTTGATAAGACATCCTTGTATTGAGAGTGCATAAGCCTTTTGATGAGTTATCCTTGTATAGAGAATACATGATCGATTGATGAGACATCTCGATTCTAGAAAAAAGAATAAGAATAATTCATTACTTTAATGAGAGGTAAGCGATACTTAAAATGGGTGTCCACCCCGGTTATGGTTATAAAGGGTACTTGAGATGAGTGTTCAATTCGGTATGCATTTGAGACAGATGCCCATAAGAGGCACTTAAGACGAGTGTCCAACCGTTGCGCTTGGGGTGCATTCGACAGTGAGACTCTGTTAGGGAAAGGTTAGCAGGGAATATCATCGAAATCATGAGTACCTACTAAGTATTTATACTCACTATATTCTTTGTTTTGTATTTATAAGTAGGGAAGATGACGGGGCAGGTAGAGAGGCAAGTGGTTCGACAGGTTGAGCGGCAAATTTGGCTACTATTATTCCATTGTCTTAGTTAATATTTTCATCAAATTATGCACATTAGGAATAATGATTTTATTTGTAATTGTTAAACTCATTTTCGGGATACCTTTTGGCACATTGACTATTGTAAGTATGTTACGTTCTGTAATTATTGGTATGTTTCATGTTAAATTTGGTGTGGTTTCGTAATATGAGTAGGTCTAGTAGATTAAATGCTCCTATAAGCTAATATCAGTGTTGGGCATTCGGTTGAGGCACCAATAACTTCAGTCTAGCCATCACCCATACAAAAGTCCACTCATCCCTTAGTCCAACAAATGACTAATGTGAGGGGACATATGCACTCGATTTATGGATTAGTAGGCATATATCAACCACCAGAGTTTAGGGGTACCATGGATCCAGTTGTAGCCCTCGAGTGGATCTGTCCTGTTTTTCTGCACGAAATAAAGCTTTGCACACCTCACATATACAAGAAAGATTACCTTTTCCAAAGTACAAGTAGTCTAAATATTCCATTAGTTATTTAACCAATTCACAATGGTTAATTAAACTAACTACCTGACTTTTAATGGAATTCCAAATCTACAGGAATAATCGGGCGTCATCTCTCAAGCATGCTTGTCTAGTGCCATCCATAGGAGGAGCTTCCGTAAGGTGATCATCTTTCTCAAGGCTTAACAGATACAGTCGAACAGTTTTACTCCATTCTAGATAATTGGAACCATTAAGCTTGTGTTCAATAATTGTTGACATCATAGGAACCATTTTAGCCATAGTTATCAGTTTAATATCAACCATAATAGCGCTCGAAACAACAAAATAGAATAAAAAATAAGAAACTGTCAGACTAACCGATTTTTACAGCAATTGAGTGCATGGATATGCTATATAGAAGAAGAGAATAGCAAAAAAGGAGCTGAAATCTGATCAGGAAGTGAAATTTGGTGATGATGACTGTTTCAGCGACAATGACGCGTGCGACGACGAACAGTTATGAGATTATAGGGAATTGAATAGTTGGTGTTGTTTGAGTCTGACTGTGTTGGCGGTGAGAACTAATGCGTGTCAAAGTAGGAGATTTGATGTGAACGTTTATAGAAGAAACGTGTGACGCATATGGGTCATGCGCTGAGCTTCCGGTGATCGGATTATGGGAAATAGAGATCGTTGAGGCACACTCCTTTTTAGAGTGGCAGTGAGATCCAATGGTCACTTTACATGGGTGAACTATGAAATTGCTCACGAGGGAAAGAAGAAATTTCTAGATTTGCACACTAGGGCAAATCGGGCTCTAATACCATGAACAAAACTAAGATGAAGAGTATATTTTCATTCATGCTTTCACTGTTACAGAGATACATATATATATATATACACACACACACACATTAGGTATCCTAAATTAGGAAAAAGGAATATTTGGTTCTCATAATTGTGATCCTATAATCAACTTTTACCATAATTAAACTGCTATAATTAAACCCTAGATACTAATGTACATTTTTACATATTTTGTAACAAGTACTTAATTGAATATTTAGATGATATTTCATCATGTGATTGAGTAATAATTTATTTTTAATTTAAAATCACTTAATCATATGATAACATATCATTTAAGTATTCAATCGAATACTCAAAATTAGGTGTATATAATTTTATTATGGGAAATAACAGGAGGATTGACTAAGATTTCCAAAACCGACTTCATGCTAGGCCTAATAGCAGGTGGCTTGCTTGTACAACGGATCCCTAGGCTGAATACTCGACTCATTTCATCCAAATAGCAAGCTTCTTTGATCTCCTCATCCAAAGCATCGATAATAGGGTTGCCATTTTGAAGATGTCGCCATGCCCATTTGACGAGGTATGTATGTTCATCACCATAATTAGCTTCTCTTCCTGTTGTTAACTCCAAAAGGATCACTCCAAAGCTATAGATGTCTGTCTTCTCATTGACTTTGGTTGTATGAGCATACTCTACATTTCAATATAGAAAAAGGAAAAAAGAAAAGTTTGATGATGGGATAAGTGTTACAGTTTCTCAGTGAAAAACATTTGATCGTAATATTTGGAAGATATGTCACCTGGAGCAATATACCCGAAAGAACCAACCACAGATGACATTGTTTCAAGTTCCCCCTGCTTGGCCAAGGTTTTAGCTAGACCAAAATCTGCTATTTTTGCATTGAACTCTGAATCTAACAGGATATTGCTTGATTTCACATCCCGATGGACAATGGGCGGGCAGCAGTCATGATGCATGTAACAGAGTCCCTTGGCAGCTCCCACTGCAATCTGCATCCTCTTGGGCCAGTCCAGGGCAAAATCATCGATTGAGCCACAACCAGAGCCAGAGCCAGCAAGAATTGATGGTCGATTCCTTTTGTGCAACCACAAATCCAGGCTACGATTCTCCAGATACTCGTAAACCAGAAGTTTCAAATTCTCATTGGAAATGCAGCAAAGCAACTTGACTATGTTCAAATGCCTAATTCTACCTAATGTTTGAACTTCTGTTAAAAATTGTTTCTCTTGTTCTTGCTCTAACTTTGTGTTATTACCGATCATTTTCACGGCAACAACATCAGCCGAACTATTTACAGGAACACGGTACACTTTTCCAGAACCACCACTTCCAATCACATTATTTTCTGTCAATTTTGACAGAATATCATTTTCTGTGAGATTTGAAGAGTGAAACTTAGTGATGTTCGAATCCGTGGAATTCAATCTAAGTTTTCTCTTGCTGTAAGCTTTGAACATGAAGAATGAAAATATCAAGGCCATAAAAAAGACGACACTGTTTGTACTTATAATCAAAGCTAAATATTTTGATGAAATTTCCCTTGATTTTTCGGGTTGAAAACTGCAGATTTTGAGGTTTACAAATGAGCGCCGTGCGCAGAGACCAGGATTGTTGGTGAAGCTTCTGGCATATGCACCATTTTCGAACTCACTAGGGATTTCTCCAATGAGAAGATTGGAAGAGAGATTGAGGCAGGTGAGCTTCAACAAGCCAAGTTGACGTGGAATTTCTCCAGAAAATTTGTTTTCTGCCAAGTCCAAATTATTAAGGACAGTTAGAGAGCCAATTTCCTTCGGAATTTCTCCTGAGAGCTGATTTCTGCTCAGGTTTAAAGAAGTAAGCTTTTTCCATGGTATCAAATTTGAGGGAATGGATCCTGAGAGTTGGTTCCGATCAAGCCAAAGAGTAGTTAAAGAAGGAAAAGGAGTTAGTTCTCCTGGAACTGTACCCGTAAAGAGGTTATTACTGGCCTTAAACACCTGTAGATTCCTCCAAGAACTCACTCCAGCAGGAATTTTACCAGAAAACTTATTGTTGCTGATGTCAACAGAAGATAGGCTCCCAGAAAAATTTTCAGGAAGCTCACCAGTGAACATATTATCACTTATCAATACATATGACAAATTTGATGCCGTCCATAGCCCCACAGGAATTTTGCCACTGAAGTTATTGTTGTAAATCTTGATTATTAACAAACTATTACAATTCCCAAGTGATTCTGGCAATTCTCCGCTGAGATCGTTATCAAATGCTATTAGTCCTAACAACTTACCTCCAGCACAAAAGTATTCAGGCAGCTTGCCTGAAAAATTATTGGAAGCAACCTCGAATCTAGTAAGTGCTGAATATCGACCAAAGTTTGGAGGAAGAGCACCTGATAATTGGTTGCTGAACAATCTGACATCTATCAAACTCGGAATCTCCCCAACCTTTTCTGGGATTTCGCCTGATAATTGATTGAACATCAAAATAAAGCGTTCCAAGTTTTCAAGCTTTCCAAAATCATTTGGTATTGTCCCAATCAAATTGTTCTGTGACAGATCGATGACAGTTAGCTTCAGTGATTGAACAACCTGTGGAATCTCTGCCGACAACTTGTTTCTATAAAGAAATAATCTATTTAAATTCTTCAACATGAAAATACAGTTTGGAATTTTTCCAATCAAACCATTACTTGATAAATCCAGTGTCTCAAGCGCAGTCATATTGCCAACTGATTCAGGAATTTCACCAATCAAATTTGCTTCAGCCATCAACAAACTCTTCAGGTTTCTCAGTTGCGAGAAATTTGAAGACAGCTTTGACGGCACAAATTTTGCATTACGTGACAACTCTAGTTGCTCCAGATTTTTCAGATTGCCAATATCTGATGGGAAAGAACCGTTAAACTGATTCTGAGGAAGCTCAAGTACCCTAAGCTCCGTTATGTTTCCAATAGTGGCGGGAATGTCGAATGAAAAGTTATTGGAGGCTAGGCTGAGGTACCGGAGCTGAGACAATCTATCGATATCATGAGGAATGGGACCAACAATAAAGTTCTCAGAGAGGTCTAGGTGCTGAAGTTTAGAACAGTTGTAGAGAACCGTTGGAAATAGGCCGGAAAGATAGTTGTAATGTAGGTCCAGGTGGGTTAGATTTTTAAGGTCGCAAATGAAGGATGGGACTGATTGGGAGATGCTGGTGTTGTAGAGAAATAGTCCTGTGATGGAATTGCGAGTGCAGGTGATTTCAGGCCAAGAGCAGTGATTGGTGTTGGATGGGTTCCAGTGAGCGATGGATGGTGGATTTTGCCAATGTTGCTTTAGTTTCATAAGCAATGCATGTTCTTCATCATACAGTTGGGGGTTTGCAATTGCATAGCCATTGAAGATGAAGAGAAAGGTGCAGAGTAGGATTGCTATTGAAATCGTGGTGAAATTGAACATTTTTGTGGAATTGGGTATTTTGTTCCCACCTTACTCTGTTTTAAAGGATTGTCATGTTGTCTTGTAAGAATAACACATGTGTGAAGGTATCAGTGTTGAAGAAGAAGAAGTTGACCACAAAATACATTAATGATTGGTTGTGTTTCTTGTAAAGCAAAGTTTAGGCCTATAATGAGACCCATTTAGAAAAAGTTAATTAGGTTTGGTGTTCAGGGTTTATAAAGTAATAAAGACTTCCTCGTTTGGTTTTGCAATTCTGGACAATGATCGGCCACAAAATATTTCATTTCCGAAAGAATATTATGATCATCATCATTGTTAACCACTTTGAAGTCTTATAAAGAGTAAATAAACTTAGAAGTGTATATCGCTTGACTTCATTCAAAAGAATTTAAGATGTGAATAATACTTAGAATGTGTGTACTATTGCAAGTCTGTCAAAGCTGTTAGAAATAATTTAACACAAATTTATGCGGACAGCTATGAGTATGGATGGAAAGAATTCAACAAAAAAGTATGAAATTAAGATAGTCTTAAATCCGTCAAGATTAATTAGAAACATATCACAAGAAATCCGTCAAGATTATTAGAAATCTGTCAAGCTTTTTGGAAAAAAGACATTGCAGAAAACTTTAATTCAGACAAAACTTTTAGCATCTGTGTCAATTACCAACCCCCGTCAACACTCCAAGAATTTTGATGAACTATCTACCCCTTTCTACACTCAAGAATATTGATAATTAAAAAATACTCTGAACGTACATGTAGATAATGTTAAAATAAAACACAATGACTTACATAATAATAACTAGAGTTTACCTTAAGCCTTTAAATTAGTAACTCATCAAGTATAATCATAAATTGATCAACTACTTGATCATTTGCTCTCACAGTGCCATATAAGTCTAACAAACTTGATATTTTAAAAGTTCTTTTTTTTTTTTAATGTATAAAATGTTTGAGATCTTCTGTTAGATCATTCTCAAAATAATTTACCCCAAAAATTGAAAGACAATTATAAGTTTGTCGGGTGTTTAGAAATCGGACTATATACAAGGTTTGTTAACCGTGTTCTACACGAAAGACTTTAACAAATATGATTTAAAGAATCTTATCATTTTCTTATCCTTGTCAAGACTTTATAATTGTAATGTTTTCCCTATCCCTACTAAGACGTAAGAACCTCTATAAAAGTTAAGACACAAGGGCCCCTAAGGTTTGTTGTACTAATAAACATCTTTTATAATCATTAATGAATTGTTAAAACTTTTAATTATTTTAATGTTGGAATTTGAATATGTTCATACATTGAGTGATTCTCTTTTCATGAGAATTCATAACCAAGTGCAAGGAGATTGCCTATACTAAACACTATAAGAAAGTGTTAAAATCCTAGTTAAAATGGAATTGGGCTATTTTTCCTATCCCACGTTGACTATTTCACATAGGATTAGTTTTTTTAAATGAATCAATTAAGTTAATGCTTCACTCACTCTTGTCAAACCTCACAAATTTGTTTGTCTTCACTCTTCAATTTTTACTCTGTTTATTTATTTGCTACATCAATCTTTCATTTTGCAGTATTATTAAATTCAATGGAAATATTTGTTTGGTGTTTCAATCACACACAACAATTAGAAGTTACTGAGTATTTATCAAATTTCTTTCCAACCCTTTATCTTAACACTTAAAATTTAACAATGTGAGATTTTGTTATTTTAGAAACCTCAGGAAAATTCTTGCTATTCACTCATACATTAAGGGGAAAATGTATTAGCTCCTTTGATAAGCATATTTAGGTATATCATAACTAAATGGCAGGTTTTATATTAAAAAAAAAATTATAACATATATATAGAGAAAGTTTTCAATAAAAAATGGACAAAATTTTTAAGACTGTATTATAGATTGCTCTTGGGAAAAATAAATACAAAAATTTTAAAGATAGTTATGGTTTTGTTGTGTCTTAGAAATAGACTTTACAAGAGACATGTCGAGAGCGTCCAACACGTAAAACTTCAACAAATTTTATCCAAGAGACTTGTCAAGAGTGTTTAACACGAAAGACTTAACAAATTTTCTACAAGAGACTTGTCAAGAGTGTCCAACACGAAAAAGTAACAAATCTTATACAAGAGACTTGTCAAGAGCCTCCAACATGAAAGGCTTAATGAATCTTCACTACAACAAATTTTATAAAAGGTGACAAAATTTTTCATCTCAAAAAATCAAAAATTCGTCCCAAAAAGTAATCGTGAAAAAATGCGTGTTAGCAAAGGATAATGCCTACAAAAAAATAAATTGTCTTTAATAACTAGTCATTGTTTACGAAATGATGTTTCATCACTAAAGGATACACATTTTGGAACAAAATTTTTTTTCCATAAATGAATTAGATTTTATCCTAAATAACTTTATTTCGTTCCAAAAAGACTACATTTAGAGACAAAATTTTTTATCATTGATTGTGTCGTGAATACAGGACAAAATTTTTCATCCTTGATTGTGTAGTGCATTAGAGACAAATTTTTTCGTACTTAATTATATAATAAATTAGGGACAAATTTTTTTCATCCTTAATTGTGGACAAAATTTTTTATCCTTGAGTATACATTGAATTTGGGACAATTTATTTTCATCCTTGAATGTACAATGAATTAAGAATAAAATTTTTGGTCATTGATTGTATAGTGAATCAGCGACAAAATTTTTCGTTATTTGATTATGTAAGGAATTAAGGACCAAAATTTTAGTTCTTATTATGTGGTGAATTTGATATAAGAATTTCGATCATAAATTAAAATCAATAGTTATATTAATCCACGTAATCCAACCATTTATATAAAACAAACTTTTCAACTAATTAAAAAATATTAATCTAATCATATGTTACTATTACAAATCAACTTATAACTAAATACTAGAAAAATATTGTAAATCTATAAATGTAATTATTAAAACATCTAATTATAACTAACTCATAAACAAAAAATATAGAAGGTGTCACCCATTAGTGATTTAAAAAAAAACTGTGCTTTCTTTGTTAATTGGATGTCAAAATATATTACTTTCGTCACTATTTAAACACAAAAATAAGTACATTACCAATCCACATTAACACCAATCTACAATCAGAACCAATCAATAAATGTTTTGCAAAAGCTAAAATATTGTTCTTCTTCTCTTCTACATCATTACCAATCTACATTCGCATGTCCTTCTTGCATTTGTCCTATCATTCAAAGGGATGAACAATCATAGATGTGTTTAAGATTAAGTCGTGGTTTTGAAAGAGAGGGACACATGATCTTAGTAGAGATAATTGTCTTGAATGTTCTTTTGGATAAGTGAGAACACATGTTTTGATAGTTATTCTCAAAAATCTACATAAAAGAGTCACGTTTCCAAAAGAATGTTACACATTTTAAACATTTTAGTTCATATAAAAAGTTGAGAGCAAGATTTTACCAAAATGTTCTAGATTTGACGATCTAAAGTGTCTAACTTGAAGAATTGTTGATATCCTCAAAAGGGAGGTAAGTAGAAGGTCTCTCTTTTACATAAGAGCATGGATGTTGCATGATATACATGTGTAATGTTGTTGAATCACTTACCAAATAATATGCTGTTGAACTGATGTTGAACATGATAATCTTTGTAGTCAAGACATGATTTTAAGTTTGTATTGATAGCGAAATTGTTGATTTTATGATATGATGATACTTGTGATTGATAGATTGGAATTATTGCGATGTTAGAATGGATTATCATGTGTTAAGATGTTATATGTAATAAGATTAAGAAAAGGGAGATTATATGACCTTTAGATAGCTTAGAGACATGAATTTCGGATTGAAATCGTAAAATTGTTCTCATAAAATAGTATATCAAAATTTCTAGATATGATGAAATGCAAGTTTCCAAGGTTAGGGACAATTGTTCCCTCCATTGAAGAAGTTATGTTGGTTAGTCATTCATAGAGAGTGAATGCTTGTTATAGAATTTATAGAAGTTGTAGTAAACGATTAATTTTTCTAAGGAGGAACATTTGCTACAAAGTAAAAGTGAACAACCATTCCATGATTATTAACAATCATTTCATAGTGAAAAGTCAAATGGTCGTTTTAAGTTAAGTATGCCTGTTCTACTACACAAATTTATGGAACAATATTTTACCATGAACAAAGTTATGATACATGCCTACTTAGTACATATGGAGAGGGTGTTACATTGGGATACCTTTGCAGGAAAGATGTAGGTCTAAGAAACTTTCAAACTTCCAAGAAGACATCTAAATGTCATTACAAGTGACTTCTTCACTCTTTATCTAGCTTACTAGTCAATGAAACAAGCAACTTTCTTTTGTTGTTAATTGAGACAAAGCTAAACCAATGACTAAAGTAGGAATCAAACACAAAAAGCCATCTCATGATTGTGAAGGTTCATGGAGGAATGATGGTTTGCCTGTGTAAGGAAAACCATCATGACAAACGACACCACCACTGTACCAAGGTAGGTGCATAATAACAACTAGATATGTCAATTAAGCTGAGTTAGGTCGGCTAGAAGCACAAAAAAATGTCATAGCCTAAAAAGGCAAAACTTGCTACTGTAGTAGTCTGGGCCAGGCCTGTGGGCCTAGCCATCAAGCTTGTGAGTCAACCTATACACTATTCACATAATGATTAAAAAGATTAATTAATAATTATAATATAAAAAGTTATAAATATTTATAAGATATGAAAATTTTAGACTTCAAACAAACTGAGTTGAGTTCTTTGGATCAATCTCACGTGTATGAGACAACCAAAATTTTAGTTTAGTTGGAACATGATATTGAACATTTATTTATAATGGGTCAAGGAAGTAAGTGATTTTATTTCTTTAGATGTGGGACTCTTTACAAAGTGCAAAAGTGTCTCACATATAAAATAATACAATCGCTTACTCTTTTCACCCACCATAAATAAAGATTAAGCAAAATAAAAAATTTAATCAAACTCAAGTTTTAGATCCCACATTAGTGAGTTGATCATGAGAACTCAACTCACTTATTATAAATAAGTTTGCCTTCTTTTTTATTACAATTTAATTTCTTGTTTTCCTTTATTAGAAAACATCATTTAAAAAAATTATTTTTAATTAAAATTAATGGGTTAGACCCAAAGGGTTTTTTGGATTGGCTTGACTCGAAGGCCCGTAATCTTCTAGGCCTGATGGGCCACGTCAGAGTTGGCTTGGCTCGGCTCGGCTCGACGCATTAATACCTCTAATAACAACAAATGTAGGGGAAGACAAACATGACAAACCTACCAAAAAAAAGAGAAATTATCATGAAAACCACTTTTTACATCATCTTTTTCCATAGAAGCGTTAGACATCAAATTTCCCTCCTTCATCAGACTCAAAGGAAAATGGCTACAGACAACTTCCAAAGCATTCAAGAAGAGTGGAAAACCTTATGGAAAATTTGTGCTCTAATGCAAAAAAATCCATCATAACCATTTAATCTAGACATAAACATGTGTCGATCATCACTTGATGCAAACAACACATGTAATCTAGACGGATGCATCGCTCAAAACATACGAGGTCATGATAGAAGTGGCTTACGTAATCTAGAAAGGTACAAGAGATCTTTACATGGTGGAAGATTCTTGAAGTTTTTAAAGTTTTCTCGCACTCCAAGAACTAGGAGGAAATGTTATGTGGTCAAATTGAGCACCTAAAGTCAACCTTTAAAATATATTTAGATACAATGACCAGTGGACAACGACTAAGTAACTCTCGACCTTGAAGCCCACAATGGATCAAGACCCATACATCTTGACAAATGACTAATGACAAGAAAACTTCAACTCTGTAGATCATAAATGAGAAGGTTCTCATGTAGTTATCAAAAAGGGTCTCATCTAGATTCTACAACATGACACCTTTATAATGATCACCCAATAAGAAGTTAATTGCCCTATAAACAAGATGTCGTTGATAAATAAAAGGCATAACTTTGTCTCACTTAAATTCAAATAATGGATGAAGGTCCTAAATTAAAGGAGTTTTAAATGTATCTTTCCTTCAGAAAAATTGTATATAAAACAAAGAAAGAAAGGACAAAGAGAGAGAACAAAGAGAATGCAATACACAAAACACAACATCTTGTATCGTTCTTGTATTATACTCAAACTAGTGTGAACTCCATGTACATAGGCATTCTTATCATCAGATTGAACCATGTATTAACTTATGTGTCATATCTATTTCATTTGAATGTCTCAACTCATCTTTTCTGATACCCGTGGTGGACTTATCCAAAGAATTCTAATGCACACATCAGTTGGTGATGAGAAATCGCATTAACATCAGTGTATGTTTATCAAGTTTCCAAGCTTTTCTTAAAAAAACACAACTTCTTTTTCATATAATTTTAAAAGTTAAAATAAACAGTAACATGACAACATGATAAATATATTATAACTTTTAATAGCATAAGTTTTAACAATATAATTTTAAATGGTTAGTACAATCGGGGTGATTTTTATTATTTCAAAACCTTAGAAGAGTTTTCTCATCACAACAAACCTTAAGGGGGTCCGTGTTTTTAACTCTTATCAAGGCTTTGATGTCTTGATACAAGTAGAAACCCATTAGAGTTCTCAGTAATGACAAAGATTGGAAAAGGGTAAGGGATTGCTTAAGTTATATGTTTAACACTATAACAAATATTTAGGGGTGATTTTAATTTCATCTTGGAATGTTACTTTTAGGGAAGAAAACTTAATTTCATCCTAAATTGAATATTTTAGGGGACAAAATCATCCCATAACAATAATATTAGGGATGATTTTAGTTTTGTCAAAGAATGATAATTTTAAAACTAAAGATTTATTTTTAAGGACATTTTTTATTTTGTCTCAGAATGATAATTTTGGGGATGAAATTTAATTTTATCCCTAAAAATATAGGATTTATTTTTAGGAATGATTTTAACTTCGTTCCATTATGTTACTTTTAGATATGAAATTAAGATTTTGTCCCAAAATGATTATTTTTAGAGGGCAAAATCTGAATTTCGTCCCAAAAACATAAGATTTATTTTTATGGACTATTTCAATTTTGTCCTAGATTGTTGCTTATAAGGATAATTTTAATTTTGTCCCAAAATAATTATTTTAAGGGGACAAAATCTTAATTTCATTCCAAAATGTTAGTTTTATTAATGAAATTTTAATTTTATCTCAAAATGATTATTTTATATGACAAAATCTTAATTTTGTCCCTAAAAACTTAACATTTATTTTTAAGAACGATTTTAATTTTGTCCCATAATGTTGGCGAAATTTAAATTTCGTCCTAAAATGATTATTTTATGTGACAAAATCTTAATTTCGTCGTTAAAAACTTAATATTTATTTTTAAGGATGATTTTAATTTGATCTTAAAATGACTTCCAAAATGATTATTTTTGGGGATAAAATTTTAATTTTACCCCTAAAAACATATGATTTATTTTTAGGGATAATTTTAATTTCCTGCTAGAATATTATTTTTAAGGACGATTTTTTTTTTTATCCCAAAATAATTATTCTTGGGGATGAAATCTTAATTTTGTCTCCAAAAACTTAAGATGTATTTTTAAGGATGAATTAATTTCATCATAGAATGTTACTTTTTAAACGTAGGATTTATTTTTATCCCTGAATGATAATTTTATAGGACAAAATTTTAATTTCACTCACCAAAGCTTACAACTCAATTTTAAGGACAAAATACTTAGAGACGATTTTAGTTTCATTATAAAATGATAATTTTAGGATATGGAATTTGAATTTCGTCAAATAAAATTTAGTTCTCAATGTTGGGGAGATTTTAGTTTCATATTTCCTGAGCCAGTGGCGAGTGACTCAGTTAGTATAAAAAGGAGTGGTGACTTCACTCACTCAAAAAAAAAAAAAAATTTCAGTTCCTTTAGCAGTTTTACCATAACGCCTCTTTCCCCTCTTCGTCACAAGAAACGTGAGGGATCACCTCCTCAACCAACGGCTCTAATACAAAAAACGCCTTCCCAGTCATTTTCTCATCTGATTCTCTCTTCTGCATCATCAGATCAATTAGATTTTTATTCTTTCTTTAAAATTAACTCATCTCTCCTATTACTTCTCCCTCTCTTCGTTTCTTTATACAACTCGAAACCGGAAACTCTGTTTCTGTTTTTAATTTACTTATGATCAATCAGTTCGCTAAGGACACCGTTGAGGAATGCGTTTCCAAGTTCATCAGCTTCATCACTAGCCAGTATTAAATCATAAACTCTGTTTTTGTTTTTAATTTACTTGAGAATGACTCTTACAGTTTAGAGAATCTAGATGTGAGAATCGTCCGTCTTCAAAATGGATAAAGATCATGACGTGTTGTTGATTGTACTACTCCTAATTTTGATTTGCATGTTTTGTTTTGTTTGCTGCGTCATGTCCATTTATGTTTGACTTGATTTTTGCATAAGATTGATACAATTAAATTTAACTACAACAAGCATCCTCTGTGCGACATTTACTTTATGTTTACTTTGCCTTTTACAATGGACCCAAGTAGAAGTTGCGCTGCTGGCTGGTTGCGAATTGGTACCTTTTACTATGTGGATGGATGTTTAAACTTTAATTTTTGATGACATCAATTGTAGAGTGACAGATCATAACAAACACACTTTGAAATTTCCATGAAGAATGCGTATTTATGCTAGAAGCATCCCATTGATCATTTAGGTAGATTGGTATTGATGTAGAAGAGAAGGAGAACAATATTTTAGCTTTTGCAAAACATTTATAGATTGGTTTTGATTTTAGATTGGTATTAATGTGGATTGGTAATGTAACGAAAGTGATATATTTTGACATCCAATTAACAAAGAAAGCACAGTTTTTTTTTTTTGGCTAATGGGTGACACCTTCTATGTTTTTTTGTTTATGAGTTAGTTATAATTAGATGTTTTAATGATTACATTTATTGATCTGTCCAAGTTGAATAGTTATTCCTTCCTGCATTTTTTCTATAGTACTTAATATAATTTCTATATTGAATTATCTCATTAACCCCATACATGATAGTGACTCATCAGAATACCCTTAAACATACTTTTTGGTGTTATAGTATAGCATAAGAATATTACAATGAAGAATGTGTGGTTGTAATGCCTATTGTAGTTGATTATTGAGATGTTTATACTTCGAATTAGATTTTATAGGGCTATGGAGTTCAATTATTTTAAAAATCTCCATTTGGTATGTTTAAGAAGGAAGCGAATTGAACTTCACTGGAAAGTAACTTTAATTGCAAAATTAATGAGGTAAAGGTTTTCAAAAAACTATATAATTTGGTTTAACAATTTCAAAAGTATATATATTTTGGAATTATTAATAGTGATATTGCTTGTTTAAGTTTATGTAAAGAATTGAAAAGGCCAAAATACTTATTCCCACCTAAGGTATAGTAAAATCTCAAAGTATTACCTTCTAACTTTAAAAAACCCAAATACTCACTCATGAGATAATTTCTATTAAAAATCTCAGTGAGGATTAAAGATAAGACCGTCATTTAACAAAACATTAAAAAAAACTAAACTTTTATCATATTCCTCTCCCTCAAATTGAAAATCTCATAATTTCCCATCTAAATTTTCCTTTAAAGTTTGAAAAATAACAATTTTTTTCTAGGGTATTTTCCCCTTTTCTTCGGCAACGATCTATTGTCTCCAATTATCGGTCATCCTTTCTCTCACCTTATCTCTCCCTCTCTTCTCTGAACACAGATCAATGATAATCGTCTGGAAATCTAGACAATTTCTGTTTAAGAATCTAGATGAAAGTCATCTAGACAAAAAGTCACTCATTGACACTTCATCTAGTCGACGAAAGTGTCATCGTCCAAATGAATCCAGATGATGTTGTGGCTTAGGGAGAGATGGTTGGACTTTTCTCTATGGATTAGGGTTGAAAGTGCCATCGCTAGTGGCTAGAGTAGGGAGGAAAAAAACCCTAAGTTTGGGGAGGGGGGAATGCTACTTTTCAAAGTTTGAAAACTTTAAGTAAAGGTGAAGTTGTTAGTTGGGGGAAATATAATGAATTTTTTGTTTTTAAAATTTTTTTGTTAAATGATGGTTTTACCCTTAGCTTTGACTAAGTTTTTTAAACAGAATTCTGTTTATGAGTAAATGTTTGGGTTTTCAATAGTTGGAGGGAGTCACTTTAGAATTTCACTATACCTTGGGTGGGAACAAGTCTTTTGACCAATTAAAAATATTGAAGAGAGACACTGAAATGTGGAATCATCCATCTATTTTATTATAAGAGTTTTGATTTATATCACCATCTTGTTATTTATTTATTTGAAATATTGTAGAAAAAAAATATTGTATGATTTGTCATAAAGAATCTATTAATAATATAGTAGTTGATTTGTCTCACACAATTTTAGAGAATTATATTTTATTTAGAGTTGCCAACACCATTTTAATTTGATTATTAAAAGTAAAAATTTGTGCAAAAAGCATGAACATGATCAAAATACATATTTCCATGACATACCTTTGCTTGCTTACTGAAGAATCAAGTTGATTAGAACCTCTCATTCTCTTTACAATCACCCTCATCTTCCTTGTTGGAAAATCACACTAAAATTGCCAACACAAAGCTTGAAACTTAACCTCAAAGGCTCTCTCTTTTTCTGGCAAAAAGTTTATGTTTATTTTTGAGATCATGATCCCTAAAATGCAGCTAACATGACAAATATAGTGTAAAACCCTTGAATTGGAACAAGTTTTTCCAAAACTTTCCTATAAACAAGGAGTCTGACTCAATAATGACACATTATATTAATCCCTAACACTTCACTATGCTTTTGAAGAATAGTAGTGTTATGTCTTCAAAAGTTCATATCTTTTGTGTTTTTGTGAATGTTCTATACTTGGATTTTCAACTCATGATGCTAGCTATAACATTTAACTTCCTCGATTTTTCTCCATGAGATAATCAAATTTAGTGAAGAAATCATGTCATCTTACTTGTTTTGGATTCAACTTCTTCAAAATTTAAGAGTACCTCGTTGCCAAATTATCTATCACCATAATGAATTTAGATCACAACTAGTAATGTCTCCAAATTCTCAAAGCAGTTAATGATAATGCTCATCTCTTTTTCTTGGATGGTATAATTACATTCCATCTCCTTGAACTTTCTACTCTTAAAAGTTATAGTGTCTTCTCTGTGCATCAAGACACTGTTAACGAAAAAATGTGAAGTATTGATGTGCACCTTAAAAGGTTGATTCTAACATGGTAGAACAAGCACAAAATCTTCCATTATCTTTTGTTTCAATTCATCAAACGTTCTTTGACATTAGATGGTGCATTTCCATACCTTTCTATTCTTAAGTAGCTCAATGAGAAGGGAAACTTTTATCAAGTAACTTTTGATAAACTAGTAGTAGTAGTTGACAATTTTCAAAAAAGATCATAGCTCTGCCATTTTCATAGGCAGTTCCCATTTTGCTATGCTTACACCTTTTGTTGAGTTTTTGAGCTATCGGTAACTAGTAGTGCAACAGAATCTAAAAATTATAAATCAAACAATCTCATAAAAACCTAGGTTAGGATACCTATTTTGAACATAAATTTCATGATCGTGTATTCATATATATATGATGTTAATAAGATTATACTTACGTGTGATGACTCATTTGTTCTTTACATGGATAGAGATGATACGTTATCCAACCCTTGGGAGGTGGTGCCTTGGTATCCATACTAAACATGAACTTTAGGGGCTTGTTCTATCATAAAAGGTTGCTAGAGCTCTGTGATTGAATGTTTGTGTGTTTTGGGTGAGAAGGGCAACTAGGGCTTTTAGAATAAAACTCTATTATAATTTTTCCATGAATGCATGTGTCCTTTTATAATGTCTGGACATCTGGAATGACTAACTTCTTAACATTACAACGCATGACTGACAAGCACTATACATGGTCATGCATGGTCAAGGAAAGGTAAAACCAGATTTTTCAATCTTATTGGACAAGCCTAGTTTATTCATTATCTTACTCTCATTTTTAAACAATAAGATTATCATTAAATAATCCTCACCTCTAAGTTTAAATCAACTATTTCGTGCATGTGACCCATAAGCTCTTTATTAATCTAGTAGTGTCTAGATTCAAATTGAATCTAGGTGCAAACCAAGATCGACCTCTAACAAGGCATCATGACCACCTAATCAACAAAGTGTCAATAGATATTTCTTAAGCCTTTACAATATCATAGTTATGTTCAATTCAATTCTTTCATTAACTAATATCTCTTAAGGTTGAAATATAAAAGTATGTCTATTTCAGTAGCTCCTTGGTATGAGTTGTTACACATCAATGACTAACATGAATTAGACTGCTACCTAATCTCATTAAAGCCATGATTCAAGATATCATGGATGTCTTTTAGTATTCTCATGTGAGATATCTTTTCTTGTACTTGAGAGTGACAAATCCTTTATTGATCAACCAAAGTCTTCATGTATCTTACGATATGACCAATCATTACCTTTATGATTACCCTAGTTATGATGACACATTAGATAGCGTCAAACCATACCACTCCTTACACAAGATAGTCTAGTGACCTCAAATCAAAGGATCACATGCACATATGATGCTCAGAAGATTTATTTCATAAATACTATAACATCTATCCATATGAATATCCTCTGGTCGGGTTAGGTAGGTGAACACGTTTACAACTTGCATCCATGTGTTCCATTAAACTACTTATAAATAACTTTAACAATTGAGAATTGTCACCATCTTTTGATATAATCGCTTAACATTATTATAATCCGATCATATTGGTGCCCTTGGTCATAATAATGTCAGGATTACAAATGTTTCTAAAATGACCACTTAATGTGCGCATAGGGTTCTCACGATCAGTCGTTTGATCCCTTCATCACAGTTTTATAATCCTAAAGGTATATTATTTGTACAATCATATAAATGAAATAGATATGAATTGAATAATAATAACCATTATTAAAAATTAATATAAAATTTATAATTACAAATGTTAAATATGATTGGCCCAGGGCACCTACCCTATCAATCGATCATATATCTAATATCGTATATAGCTACATGTTTATCATGCTTATGTTGTTACAAAATTTTTGTCAATAGGTCAACTAAATTGTCATTTGTATTAATCTTCGCTATTTATATATCACCACGTTGACTGATTTCTCGAATACGATGATATTATTTGAGTATATGCTTGGACTTTTGATGAGATTCAGTTTCTTTGCCTGAGTAAAGTCTCCATTGTTATCGCAATAAATCTCAGTAGGTTCAACAATGCTTACAACCACTCCAAGTTTTGTCATGAACTTCTTGATTCATATAACTTATTTTACACTTTTAGAAAGGCAATGTACTTGGACTCCTTTGTAGCATCAATTACTAAACTTTGCTTGAAGCTTTCCAGCTTACTACACCACCATTCAACAAAACACAAATCTTGACTGGGATTTAAAATAATCTCAATCAGTTTGAAAATTGGCATCATTGTAGTCTTTTACTGTGAGTTCAAAATCCCTTCCATAAACCAATAATGCATCCTTAGTCCTTCTTAAGTACTTTAGAATGTTCTTGATAACTATCCAATGTTTTTTACCTAGATCAGATTGATATCTATTACATACCCTCAAGGCATATGAGACATTAATTCTCATACATGACATGACATATATGATCAATCTTATAGTTGACGTATATGGGATCCTATTCATCTTATCTCTCTTAGATTATGTACATGGGCACATCTCTTTTGAGAGATATACAAAAAGAGTTTAGTGAAGAAAAATGATGAAAAACTACATGCAACAAAGATGCAAGAATCAACACAATACAAGCATATGTGAAAAAGGTTAGATTTTTATCTACTTCAAGCTTGAATATTTGATGTACAATGATAGAGTAGAGGTTTACACTTGTCAAACATTCAAAGAATTCCAACAAACTAAGCAAAATAAGCAATGATTGAAATTCTAGAGTAAGAAAGAAGTGAGAGAAGTGTTTTACCTCAAAATAGGTTCATATCTCTAAAAATGAACTAATTTTGGCTTTATATATTGGTGGACCTAGTTAGCAATTAAATAATTGTTGCATGGCCCTTGTAAATTCTCAATTTAAGAAATGGTCATGCATGTATATCATACATACACATTAGCCACCCAAATTTTATCTCATAAACACTGTAACTCTTAAAGTGTTATTTTATACCTATATAAAACTTTATATGATGTAATCTTTATTACCCTTTGGAAGGTATTAGCCGACCCCAGATAATTAATCCTCACTCTCTAAAATGCTTGACTTATTGGTGTGACATTTTAGGTTTACCATGGTGTAGTCATGAGCACTTTTTGAATGATCCAAAAACCATGTCTGAAAAATCAATGACTATGGTAAACATCTAGTAATGTGTCATAACCCCTAAACCACAATAAAGAAACACTCTATCAAACCTAATTTCCTAATAATATATTTTGATTGTCTAATCCTAATTAAGTTTAGGCTCATGATTTATCAAAATCTTAATTTTGATACTCTAAGAATCGTTGATCTATATATTCAAAATATGTCATCATGAACACACTTCATTTGACTTCTATTATACTCTAACCAAAGATTTTGATTTCCAGTATTTATCAATGTTAGTATAAGAACTCAAAAGCAAATTAAGTCAACAGATACTTTAAATCCAATAACTTTGAGTCAATGGATCCTAACAATCAACGCATGATCAATATGGTCTTTTGGTACGAAACATGACTATCTCCACATATATGCACCATAGGAACCATACACATCCATACCAGATCCAACTATGATATCTTAGGTCAAAGCATTACGTCGTTTACTAATATAGTCATACAATAAGTCATTGATTACCCTATAATGACTATGTAACTTATCGTGACTAGTAATGTTTGAAAAATAGTTCTCTAACTGTTAATCCATACTCATGCCCTTGTGACATAATCATTATCATCACCCACACTAATATCATCTTATGATATTCAATGGAACATTCAATGTACTTACTGTGTGATATTATTGCCTAGCTAATATCATGATCGTAGAGAACAATTTGATCTTTCAATTAGTCTTACTAAGTGAATTATCTAGACAGTTCACATACATATTTTATATTTAAGTAGATAAAGGAAATAATTTATGTATGAACACAGTAACTCTTTTTTATTATGGATAAATCATTATTATATATACAAGATAAAATGCCCTCAAATCAAAAATATGAATGGTTCTTTAGTCACATACTAACAAAACTCCCACTTGCACTAGAGTCATTCATTGACGATGTCTTTTGTATCAGTATCTCTCTAGTTCTGACGAATTCTATCAAAATTTGATATTTTTGATTAATATATTTACACTTCTGATGTGCCATTAGTTCCTTTGCCTGTGTAATAGCACCAATATTGTCACAAAATATGGTTATCGAATAAGCCATATTTTGAAACCATACCAAGTTCAAATATGAACTTATGTATCCATACAATCTCTTTGGCTACTTCTAAAGCAGTGATATATTTAGCCTCTATAGCAAAGTTAGTTATGATTGACTATGTGAAGCTTTTCCAACTAACTGCACCCCTATTATATATGAAAATGAACCTTGACATAGACTTTCTATCATCAATGTCTGACTATAAATCAAAATTTGAGTATCCTTGAATGTTTAACTTTGAACATCCATAACTCAAAATTAGATCCTTAGTTCTTTTCAAGTACTTAAAGATTGATTTTATAGTTGACCGATGATTTTCCCTTGGATTAGCCTAATATCTACTCGTAACACTTACGACATAGGCTATATCAACTCTTTTACATAGCATTATGTACATAAGTCTGCCTATAATTGAAGTATAAAACATATAACACTATATATGATTTTACTTTTATTACCCTTTGGAAAGTGCAAACACAAATAATTAATCCTCATTTTTAAAATGGTTGGTTTATTGGTGCAAACTTTTAGGTTCATTGTGACATAGTTGTGAACCCCTTTTTCAAACAATCCAAAAATAATTCAAAAACTCAATGACTATGGTAAACATCTAACAATGTTTCCTCAATGACTATAGTAAACATCTAGCAATATGTCATAGCCTTTAAACCACGATGAAGAAACATTCCATTAAACTCAATTTCCCAATCATATGTTCCATGTAGGTAAGATTCTTCCGTTATCCAATCTTGATCAAATTTGGGCTCATGACACGTTAAAACTCTAATTTCGATATTCTACAAATCATCGATCGATATATTCATAATGCATCATTATGAACAACCTTTGTATGATTCATATTATACTGTATCCAGATATTTTGGTTTCAATATTTATCGACATTTGTTTAGGAACTCGAAACCAAATCGAGTCAACAAATACTCTAAATTCAATATCTTCAAGTCAATGGATCCCGTCTTGATTATTATTCGTCTTCACATACAAAAAATGTATAACCAACGTAGCCTTTTGTAAGGAATATGATTAGCCTTGTATTTATATACTATATGAACCATACACATTTGTATTAGATACAACCATGACATCTCAAATCAAAGGATTACTTAGTATAGTAATACTTTCATACGGTAAGTCAATGACTATGATTTAATGACCATATGACTAATCGTTATCAGTTACATTCAAAAAAATGGTTCACTAACTATTAATCCACACTAATGCCCTAATGATATGACAAATTTCATCATCTGTGTTAATATCATCTCATGATATTCAATGGAGGTATTCAATATGCTTACTATGTGATATTATTGTCCAACTTATATCACGTCTGTAGGGAACAATTTGATAATTTAGCTTTATATACTAAGTGAATTATCTTAGTAGTTCACATAATATTTTATATTAATGTAAATAAAAGAAGCAGTTTACGTATATAAACAAAAGAACTCTTTCTTTTATTAATAAATTATTTTATATATATATATATATATATACACAAGATAAAATATATTGACATTGACAACACAAATGGTTACTAGGGCATGCACTAACAAAAAGAATTAGTTATTCCATTTTAATTTATTAATATTTGCTTTAATTACAAATTTTATTAATTAAAATACTTCCACTATTTTTCTCAAGTTAATCACCCTTCTTATTGCACTTAGAAAGTTCCGGTGGACTTTCTAGTGGACCAAGATCCCATCGAATTAATTCTCCATTTCATTTTGGCAAATAAGTTCGAATTAATCAAATAGGTAAATTTCAAATTAATTACCAAATGCCCATAATCTCGAGTTAGGTGTTACTCCAACAAATCATGTAATGTCAATTGTAACTCTCAGTATTAGTAAGGTGGATACTACATATCAGCTTGTATCGACAAATGCATTCCCTATTGATACCTTTGAAATACTTTACTTTCGCTTTGACGAACAAACAAAGTACACTAGTTAAATCCAACCCAATATGATCAACTCTTAATTTACCACCTAGTAGTAATGTATCTTTTGCTTTAACGAACAAGCTTCAACAAACAAAGGCTTAATTAGGACATCATATTAGAGGACACCAATTTAATCTTGGACTTATATTTTTAAATTAATCAGTCTCATAAGTTTTAATCTGCATGTTAGGTGATATTTGCAAAAATAACACTTATAGATACCTTATACAATGTAATTAAAGCATGTTAGTATATAACTATTACTAATGTCAAGCCTCTTAAGCCAAGAGGGGTTTGATTGGTCAACTTAGTTAGTTTTCATCTTTAAGTCTTTGCGTTTGTCTTTTATCTTAAATCTTCTATAATTACATAACTTTGTTTCCTAGTTATAATTTTCTACGAAACAAAAATAAACTGAATCTAAAAAAAATAAATAAAAAGGAAGGCAAGGTGCATAGGCAACAACCTACAATATAAAAACATTCAAACACATAGGTCCATTGGTTGTGTACTAAGTACCATGCATACATTCATCCATACATATATAATCCCAAATTAAGAATTAAAATTTTTAAATATTATTTACCAAGTGTCAAATTATTTTTGGTCCTTAAGCTTTTGCATAATTATAATTCAATGTCAAAGGCTAAGAAAATTGCAATTGAGTCATGATTAATCAAAATCGGATCCAAATAGCAAACTCCGCCTTTATTGGGTGTCCAGGTTGATGCATCAGCCATGCATGTCATGCTTCTGAAATTTAACAAATTCCAAAAGCATGCATAGCTTATAGAACGACTTGATGCCACCTATGGCTTCATTGAAAATTTCATAAGGAACGGTTGTGTAAAAAGAGTGTTTAGTTAGCTCTTCCATGGGAATTTTAATGTCAAGGAGAAGATGTTGTCCATTTAAACAAGCATCCACGTCTAATGTTGCCTATGCATAGGCATTTTAGTTGTGGTTTTCCAATGATTTGTCGTGAGGTAATTTACTAGAAAATCCCCCAAATTTCAATAAGCCCTAGTACTAGAAAGAGATAACATAACACATAATAATGCAATTCAAAGGTGATTTCATGTAACTATATGAAATTAATGGCCAATCAACCAAATTAAACAAACCTACAGAATCAACAAAAACAAACAAAAACCCAAAAACCAAAATTTAATAAATTTAACAAAGTTTACATTGTACATGAAATTGAACAATCGTGTGACAACACTATTGCAAATTGCCATTTCTAATTTTAATGCAAGTTTTGATTAAGTTAATTATATGCAATCAACATAAAAAATTAATCAAAACACACTGCAAATATATTTTTCATAAAAAATATGTCAAACGATGGTTTTGATACTAATGTTAGGTTTTTGAGTGCTGATAATTAACAACATAATAGAATTTAAAACTTATGAAATAAGCAATCTTGAAAAAACCTAGGCTAGGATACATGTTTTGAACATACATTAACATACATAAGGTGTTGATGAGATTATATCTGTGTTAGGCAACTCTTTCATTCTTTACATGACTAGAAATGATATGTTATCCAACCCTCAGAAGGTGGTGCCTTAATATCCATGCAAAATAGAACTTTGGAAGGTTATTCAATCACAAGAGGCTATTAGGGCTCTGTGATTGAATATTTGTGTGTTTTGGGTGAAAGAGATGAATAGGGTTTTTATAATGTCTTGACACCTGGAACGACTACTCCTTAATAAGAAATAATTGTTCCTTTCCTCACGATGGTGCACAGTTGGCAAGAACCATACATAGTCTTGCATGGTCAAGGATAGGTTAAACTAGGCTTTTCTATCCTATTGGACAACCCTAGTCTATTCGCAGTCTCATCCTCGTTCTAAACACCAAGATTATCATCAAATAAACCTCACCTTTGAGTTCAAATTAACTCCTTTGTGCGTGTAACCCATAAGCGTTTGATTGACCTACTAGTACCTAGATTCAAGTCAAATTTAGGTATAGACCAAGATTGGCCTCTAACAAGACATCATGGTCACTTGGTCAATGGAGTGTCAACATACATCTTTTAAACTTTTACAATATCATAATTACGTGTAATTCAATTTTTTCATCAACTAATATCTTTTGAGGTTGAGACATAGAAGTGACTATTTCAATGGCTCACTAGTATGAACTAATATACATCAATGACCAGCATGGATCAGGCTATAACTTAATCCCTTGTTGTAGATTCAAGTAGTTATAGGTATTTTTCAGTATTCTAATGTGAGATATCTTATACCTTGCTTAGAAGTGACAAATCTTTTATTGATCAACCATAGTCTCTATGTATCTCTTGAATCAATACCTTTATGATTACCTAAGTTATGAGAACACATTGGATAACATCAAACCATACCAATCTTTACACGAGACGGTTTGTCAACCTAAAGTCAAAGGATCACACGCAGCCGTGGTGTTAATCAGATTTATTCTATAGGCATTAGAACAACCATCCATATAGATATCCTTTAGTCAGGGTAATCTAGTGAACATGTCTACAATGTATACCTATATGTTGCACTAAGTTGTCTATAAAAACCTCTGACACGTAAGAACTATAGCTACCTTTCGGTGGAGTCACTCAACATTATAATAATTTCATCATTATTAGTGGTGCCTTTCGTCATAGTAATGTCAATATTGCAGGCGTTTCTAAAATGACTACTTAATGTGTGCATAAGATTCTCATAATCAGCTATTTGATCCTTTTATTATAGTTCTACCATTCTAAAGACATATTATTTGTACAATCATATAAACGAAATACATATGAATTGAATAATAATAAATCTTTTATTAATAATTAATATAAAAATACAATTACAAATGTCAAATGTTATTGGTTCTAGGACACCCACCCTATCAATTCTCTATTATCCATGAACAAATTGCCATCTCAAACCTTATGCTCAAGAAAGTTCAACTTTGATTGTGTGAAAAAATCTTTGTTATTCTTGACATAAAACATGCTCTCTTACAACATTAAAGATGGTGTAACACTCAGAAGTAAGTCCAAGTGCATTTTAGTCTTTTCTTTATATTCAGAATTATTTTTGAAGTGCCATTCAAATGGATTTGTTCTGGGAATGATCATTCTTTGCAAGAGTGATATTCGTTCATACTTGGAAAAGGTAAAAAGTCATCTCATGTGAGTGCATGAAAGTTGTTAATTAAAAAGGGTGCACCTCTGTGTGTCATGTTTGGGCAAGTTTTTATTTAAACATAAGGTTTGATCGTTTTGTGAGAATTTTTACCCTAGCAGCCACCCAACCCAAGGGAGAAAAAAAGGAAAAAAGAAAGAGCAAGAGAGGACCTCATGGTCGTCGAAATCCCTATAACAACATCAAGAACTTGCAAGCTTTGGATGAAAGGTAAGTAAGGCAATGTTTTGGGTTGTTTCATTGAGATGCATGTTGTATCATGAGTTAAGGCTGAAGATTGGGGATTAATAGATGATTTAAAAAGGCAAAATCATGTGATTGATGAGATATATTTTATTATTAACATTGATGCCATTACAATAGCTAATTTCTTGTATATTATTAGATATATGTGTATGTAGGCATAAGCATTCCTATGTAAGGTTGTTTAATTAATCATGGATGTTTAGCTATTTATAAAAAACATGAAAACATGTCTTTGTTGTTGTACTTAATGTTAAGATGATTAAATGAATGCTTTAAATAATCTTTGTGATGTATTGATAACATGACTTTTAGATCTATTGAAGTTTTATCAATTTGATGAATGTACGTAAATTTATGCAAGTGGATTGTTGTGATATATGTTTGCCAAGAAAACCTAATCAAAATAGCATAGAAACCTTTAAAACGCGATTTCTAGATCATAATACACAACTGTGTATGACCTTATAATGTTTGTGTATCACTTTAGAAAAAGAGGTAAAGCGTACACAGTCATATGGTATAGGATGCATGCTTATGTATGGCTTTTCAAAAATGGACGACATGTATCAGAAGACACATGACATAGTGTATGTGAAAAGTTATGCATGGGACTGTGTCAAAACACCTCCCTATGTGTATCTGTTCTATACACAATAGTGTGTTAAGTGTCACACACCCATATATATTTATTAGAAGGCACACGGGCATGGATGGAAGGCGTACTACCGTGTACCCCTTAATAAAGGTAAAAGACAAAAATACCCCCAGACTATATGCATAAAAATGGGAAGACTAAGAAAAAAAATACAGAGCAATCAAAGGATAAAGGAAATTAAGAGAGACATACAACGAGTGCTCGACTACTTGAATGACAACAAACCCCCGGACCGAGTCAAATTTGAATCGAAAGTCAAAAAATCTAAAGATAGTGGTACACAACTAGATAGTCATAGCTATGCACCCAAGTGATGATAATTTGTGAAAGTATTAGGGTCGAATACCTATGAGATACATCATACACTCAGTGCCAAGATGCATAGTCACCTAGTTCAATTCAGGTATACATGGTAAGGATGTGGCTTTTAGTTATTCCTTATGTGATCAGCGGGATGAACCACATATGTACTCGAGGTATAGGCTATCTCCAAATGGTTAATTAATAATTCTGATTAGCTTATATGGTGAGGAAAGGAGCTGCTACTAGAGATTTTCCTATATGATCAGGGTGTCTTAGTTAGTTAGCCCAATAGGCTATATGGCATGTACGCAAGGCACGATAGTTAGTGACACACAAGGTGTCTTATACTTTCACTAGGGCATCAAATATGCAAACTTTAGCTTAGGCCTAATTAACCTTTGTTAGGGAAAAAAGGTGTCAAGATGTGACCACAATGAGATTCACAAATGGGATGTCAAGTTTATCAGTTTTATCTGTTATACAGGGTATCACAGTTTTTTAGCCCAATAAACGTTATGGTGCGTGCACAAGGCATGATGTTGAGTAGACACACAAGGTGTCATTTATTTTCTTTAAGGCATTAGAGATACGAAGATCAACTTAGGCTTTACTAGTTTATGTGAGATGACCTCTGTATATAAGGCATGATGATGCCAAGAATAGATGGATGGGCAAGGTAGAGACCCAAAAAAATCGTTTCAACCACCAGGATATTTAATAATGGAATACTAAGAATTTAGTTTTATAATTTGTATAGAGTACTAAGGTGTCACTAGCTTACTGAGTATTTTTATTCATATGTTGTTTTTTATGGTTTTACAAGTAGAGGTGAGTTGCAAGGCATACAGGGAGTTAGCGATCCAATCAAGCTACTATATAAGGGTAATGGGTAAGACTATGAGTTCATAATTTTTATGTTATTCCTACATTGATGTCTAAATTATACACTATAAGACTTTCAATTATTTTAAGACATTTGGGTTGTAATAATGGTGAGTTTTATTGCATTTAAAGTATTTATTTAGTTAACACCTTTTTGCATGCATTTTAGATTTAAGGTATTATTATCATATGGTTTTCCACTATTTTAAACAAAAAAGTCAAGTCGTACATATCTCTTCAGGTCATATTCTATGTATAAGTATATTTCTGGAGAGAGGTGTTATAAATGGTAAACATGTTTCTCAAATGTGTTATTGTAGATGACAAATATCATAAAGGTACACAAGAACAAACTTATTTGAGAGTAAGGGTGGAAATTTTGGTTCATGAGTGTAAAAAAAATGGTTAGTGCTTTCATAAGTTTAAATGGCATCACCAGAAAATCATATGCTCATATCAAATTACCAATTAGTCTTTCTAACATTTGGTCAATGAAAGGTAAGGGAAAATGGTCCTTTCTAGTAGCCAAGTTAAGCTTCCTAAAATCAATGCACAAATGCTATCTATTCTACACTCTTATTGGCACTAACTCATTATTTTGATTTTTTACCATTGTTATCCCCATTCTCTTTGGTACAACATGAATTGGACTCACCTATTTATTATCTGAAATAGGATAGATTGTCTCTTCATCTAATAGCTTGAGGATTTCTTTCATCACCACTTCCTTCATTGTTGGATTGAGCTTTCGCTGTGGTTCTCTTTCTAGTTTAACATCGTCTTTTAAAAGAATTTTGTGTATACAAATTGATGGATTGATGCTTTTATATTGGCTAAAGTCCAATCGATTACAATCTTGTATTATTTTAGGACCTTTATTAATGTTGCTTCTCATTCCTCTATCAAACCTTTTACAATAATTGCAAGCAATGTCTCATTATCACCTAAATAGACATATTTAAGATGGTTTGGTAATACTTTCAATTCCAACTTTGGAGCTTGCATAAAAAAGGGTAACATTTTCTTATAAGATATGGGTGAGCCTAGTTCAGTAATTAAATTTGTTGACCTCGTTTGCATCTCCGATATTGACTCTAAAACTACACTAGTTTCATATGTTTTCTCATTCACTTTTAATTATGCATTCAATTCAAACTCATTATCATTACTTTCTTCTTCAAAAATATTTTGCACAATTGAATCAACAACATCAATATGATAAATAGAATGACAAATTGTCTGGGTACTTCATTGCATCAAAAATATTAAACTTAACAATCTCTCCATCAAACTCCACAGATAGAGTACCCTTATTAACATCTATTTTATTTTTGGTCGTTTTCATGGATGACCTTCTTAATAGAATTGGGGCTGGCTTGTTTATAGATTCCTCCTCCACCTTTAAAATATAAAAATCAACTGTAAATATAAGTTCATTAACCTGTACTAAAACATCCTCAACAACCCCTTTTGGGTACCAGTTAGAATAATTAGCAAGTTGAATTACCACTCTAGTTTCCTTGAATAGACCCAAATTCAAAGCATTGTAAATCAAGTATGACATGACATTAATAAATGCTTCTAAGTTTAACATGGCACGCTTAATCTTCTTATTACCAATGACACAAAAGATTATAAACATACTTGGATCCTTGCATTTTTCTGGTAAATTCCTTTTTATGACAACTGATACGTTCTTCCCCACACTTATTTTCTCATTACCTTTTAACTTTCTTTTATTCGTACACAGCTTCTTCAAAAACTTTGAATAGTTTGGGATTTGTTTGATAACATCCAACAGTGGTATATATATTTCCATTTTTCTAAAGGTCTCTAAGACTTCTTTCTCATGCTTCTTCTTACATTTCACCATCTTATTAGGAAAAGGTAGCACAAGTGCATTAGATATGTTAGGCAAAGGTGGATTAGATTTTACCTTTATTGAATTCTTAGATGAAACTTCATCTTCCTCCTTTACTTCCTTATTTTTTGTTATAATCATAAGTAGATAGGGACATGACTGAATTTCCTTCCTACTTCTTAACATAATTGCACTAGCATTCTCTTTCGAATTCACCACTATTTGTGAAGGTAACTTTCTTGAACCCTATGCTTCTAACTTACTAAGAGAAGTGGCTAATTGGGTAATTTGATTTCTTAAGTTCTGAATACTAACTCTTGTTTCCTATTAAAATTGTTGAGTATTGTTAGCAAGAGCCTTAACTATCTCATCCAAAGACATACCTGAACTTGAGGGTTAAGTAGCAGCAAGTGCTTGTGGTGGTCTATTATAAACTTGAGGTGGGTATCTTTGCTATCCTTTTTTACTTCTATAGCGCAAATTTAGATGATCCCTCTATCCAGGATTATAGTTATTTGAGTAAGGATCATATTTGTACTAAGGTTAACTAGGAAATTGCCCAATTGCATTAGCTTGTTGAATGGAATCTTTTTGTAATATAAGGCATATATCTGTCGGATGTCTAGAGATTGAGCATATTCCACAAACTTTAGATATTTTCAATTGACCTACAGTTATTTGACGAACAAAGTAGTTAAATTAGAATTTTGATTTTCAAGGTTTGAAGTACTTACCTCATTAACTTGCTCAATGGCTCAATCCACTCTTGTCACAAACTGCTGAGAATTTTCTACCATGTTTGAAATCAATTATCTAGCTGCTTCTAGTGTTCTCTTCACTAAACCTTTTCCACTGGCTACATTTACCATACTCCTATCCATTGGTATTAGCCCTTAATAAAAAAATTAGATTAGAAGTTGATCTGGTATTTGATAATGTGGACAACTAGCACATAGTTACTTAAACCTCTCCCAATACTCATATAATGTTTCTCCATTGAACTGCCTTATCCTACATATTTCTTTTCTAATATTGGCAGCCCGTGATGTAGGAAAGAATTTCTCTAAAAATAATCTTTTCATATTGTTCCATGTTGTTATCGAACCAGAGGGAAAATAGTAGAGCCAATCCTTTGCTTTATCTTCCAAAGAGAAAAGAAAAGCTCTAAGCTTCTTTTGCTCCTTAGTTATGCCTTGTGGTTTCATACTAGAGCAGACAATATGAAATTCCTTCAAATGTTTATAAGGATCTTCACCTGCGAGACCACGAAAAGTAGGGAGTAAGTGGATCAATCCAGATTTAAGTTCAAATGCTACCTCAAGAATTAGAAACTTTTTGCATAAAGGTTGTTGATTTAAATTTGGCACAGCCAACTCCTTCAATCTTCTATTCTATTGTTCCTTCATCTTTTCTTTTTCTTGCAAAATCTATTTGCCATAAATTGTTAAGTCTACTTCTACTTCCACCCTTGAAGATGAACAACCTCTCCTTTGCCTAGTCTCTTTCCTCAATCGACGTGTTATTTTCTCAAATTCAGAATGTATTCTAGTTCACCATTGTGAGGAAAACGGGTCATAAAATGGTAAGAGATATTTAACACAAATGAAAGGCAGAAAGAAAACTAAGAAACTAAATAATTCCTCGGCAACAGCACCAAAATTTTGGCGAGTTTGTCAGAGCCCTCAAAATTTATTACTGATTCTCTATTACACTATAATTAAATTTATAGTAATAGTGAGACCAGGTCGAATCCCAAGAGAATTGATAAATGATTTCTTAGTTTTAAAACAATGAAAAACAGAATAAGAGAAATTTTTGATTATTCAAACTAATGAACTAAAATTTAACAATTGATCAAAATAATTAACTTAGAAGCAAAGAGAGAAGAAAAGCAGTGTTACCAACTTCTGATTCAAAGGTTCAATTCTATTTAATTGCATCACTGATAATCAGTTTTAAAAAAATATTCATTTCACAATTCATGCATTTAGCCAAGATTTACTAGGATAGCCATAATAAACCTTTTAATTTCCCTAAAGTAATTGATCCAAACCAGCATTCAAATCAATACTCATAATTGATTAATTGGGTGTGATAGCATTCCATATCAATTCAATGATGGCATTAAATTATGTGAACACAACTAAACCAAAAATAAGTAATTGAGATAGCTGCAATTATCTAATCTTGTTTCATTATTCCCCTTAGGCTAAACATGCATACTTCGATTCATAAACATAAATAACCTAATTGCTACTTTTACCAATCATTCATGACAATTACGGATCATTGAACTTATGGATAGCAATAGAAAGAAAAGAAATGAATTAATTTGTTAGATTAAATAATATCAGTTTTTCATAAGGATAATAAGATAAAGAAACAATGGATACTTGAATTAAAAGCAAGAAATTTAGGTTTAGCACAAAACCTCATTGTGATTACAATTGAAACTAAACTCCTCTTGAATTAGAAAATTAACTTAGCCACTTATGATCAAGAAATCGCCTCTTGTTCTTTTCTCCTCTTTATTGAAAAAGTTCCTCCAAAATAAAATAGCTCTCCCTCCTTGAAATTTGGATCTGGAAAATAAATCTACCAATCCTATACAGACTTCCTAAATTTTGAAAAAAAAAAACCCTAATTAGGAGAGAGGATAAATATTACAAGGTGATAACTCTCATCCCAAATAGGAATAAGAAGTCTAAATAAAATAAAATTCAATATCCTCTTTCCAAATTGTCCATGCATCATACAAATCTTTCTTCCAACTAAAACTCGTTTTTCCTTAGACTGGTAAGACAATGCCTATGCCTTATCTTCTGAAGTATTCTGCTCAACATCTCAAACTTCCTAAAAGTACATAGCTTTGACAGATAGTGCTTAAAAAGGTTATCCCTATGCTTGTTTTGGTCCCAGTCTCCAATTTTTCATCTTCTAAAACAAAACATAATTAAATTCCATCAATTTAAGCACAACACAATCCAAAACAAAGGGAATATTTATAATAAATATAGTTTTTATACATCCTATCAATAACAAAAGATCTCACAAGTTAAGGTTGCTTGTGACAACTAGGTGCATATTGAATACATGTTCAATGGACTGACCCACCAAAGGATTCCATATAAATGGTGGCCTAATGTATGTAAAATACATCTTCTAATTTGGTACATGTGATACTCAAATTTATGATCACTGAATCCTCTTATATGCCAATTGACCAAGTTTGTAATAGCCTAAAATAACCTTTTTGTTAAGCCGTTAGCATAATAGTTGTTGGCTATGGTAAATGGATATAAGATTAATCACTCTTGAATATGAAAGAAGATATGTTATAGTGCTATTTTATGGATGACAATGATTAATTAAATCTATGACTACAATAAGATTGACTTGGTGTCAAGTTGTAAAGATATTTGGTCACCACTTTGTAAGTAAAATTATAAAGTCAAGGGTATCTGATGTAAACACTATTTCTATTTCTCAACCTTGATGAGAAATCAATATAATAAAATTATTCGATTATACA
This sequence comes from Mangifera indica, assembly GCF_011075055.1. Classification (NCBI taxonomy): domain Eukaryota; kingdom Viridiplantae; phylum Streptophyta; class Magnoliopsida; order Sapindales; family Anacardiaceae; genus Mangifera; species Mangifera indica. The sequence continues at coordinate 13,750,626 of NC_058147.1, forward strand.
GTAATCATACTATTGAAAGGTTAGATAAATTTAATGCTAATTCTCTATTATTTGGGTGATTATGATATTTTACTAGAAGCTACTCATGGTCTAAGAATAAAGATATGATTAAACTATAGATTAATAATAATTTTATTCTTTGCCATTATAATATAAAACCTATTAGTCACACAATAGAAGGTTGTTTGCCAAGATTAAATAGTTCGTGTTATTACATATAAAGTTTATCACATTAGAGGTTTATCATGTACTATGATACAAACTTTATTAATGGGTGACATAGGTCCATTCCTTTACAGATGGATTTTTTAGTCATTGTTGTACCCAATTGTAAGAAATCATAATTTAATGGTCAAATGGTAATAACCCAAAAGTTTAGGAGCTAGAATGTAATTTCACTTAGGGTTGATAAAAGCTGAATTTTTAATAAAAATTGATAATTTTGACATTTAAACCTAAGCCCTAGCTGACCAAATGATTCAGGAAAATATTTTCTCTCAATATCCTCTCAAATTTATTCACCCTTTTGCTACAAGTAGTATTTGTGCAAGCCTTAAACAACCTTGCCATTATTCATAGTGTCTTGGTACCTTCGATTGGATGAGTAAGAGCCTCACTATTTTGCTCTAACTTTGTATTATTTATATGTGTTATGTCTTAAGCTCGATCTTAAGGTTGTTAGATCTCAAATTTTTATTGTTTTGTGCCTATAATCTGCTACAATTTTTTTTATTTCAAGCTATAAACATCCTTCAAGTGGTATCAGAGCCTAAGGGTTTTGATATTTTACATTTAATGTGTTTAGGATGTGTTATGATTACATTGTGTTATATGATTATTTATTGATGTGTGATCATATAATCTACAATCTAATTTTGTTCTTATTCAATGATTTCATTCATGTTTGTTGATGTATGAATATGTGAATGTGTTGTAAATTGAAGTATTGTTTTATACAAGTTGAATACCAACATAGCATGTTATCCATTTGGTTGATATGTCATTGATGTACAGGCGTACACCCTTCATGTACGGGTTTACATCCTCTTAAATATTCAACACTTACATCATTTAAATTCCAGCTCAATCATAATCATACATATCATCATAAATTCATGCTAACTAACTATTATACCTTTGAGACTTATTTATGGGTATTACACTTCTTAAGGGTGTATACACATTCAACTTTAATGTGACTATAACTTTTACATTCCCTACACTAGGTACCCTTGTTTCTCCTATCAGTTTCTTTTGCAAATCTCTGAGTATTTACAATCCAAGAAAAGTAATTTAAAATATTCCTCACAAATTATTGTTTCCCTTTAATAAAAATGTCTAATCTTCTCATGGTTTTCCTAAGAAACTTAGCATACTTTCTAGTTAACATAGCAATTTTATCCTTGTCTAAGTTTTCTCAATCAATATTTCAAGGCAAACTATAATCAACAAAGTTTTTAAGAACTAGATCAACACCTGATTTCTTTTTATCTGACCTTTTTTATTGTAAGTTCATATATATAAAAGGAGTTAATCAATTCATCTAGGTCTATTTCCTCCACACTTCAACATTCCTATATCGAGGTAACATTTGAAGACATCTTTTAGGCAACAAACCTGATAAGGCCATTAATTGTTACTATTTTAATTTATAATTCCCTTGTGTTATGTGGAAATTTGATTCAATCTAATGGAATTACTTATCTTTTTGCATTTAGGAAGCTTTGAGCAATTTTGGAATAAGTTGGGCCAAAAAGAGGAAAAATTGGAGCAGATCTATTAAACTGGAAATTTCGTGATGCTGACTAGGCGTGGGCACGTGAAAGACGAGAGCAAAATTCAGAAAACAGATTTGAACATCCAGATCAGCTGCAAGGGTCCACTAAATATCAAGATTTGCTTCCTAGAAAAGGGATAATTACCAGCTGGGAAAAAGGATTAATAGAGATAGACAAGGAAAGATATTTTTGGTGGAAGGATTTACATTAAAGATACATATCTTTTCCTTTCTTTTTGGGAGATATGAATCATTTTGCTTGGTTGGATTAGGAGATTAGGATTGACTTTCAATTTCCAGATTCTTAGTAGGAAGAAAATATATATACTGTTATTTTTATTTGAGAATTATCAACCATTGTACTTTGAGAATTAGAGAGAAAAGCATGGTCTACAGTGGCTGAATAATTTATCTTGGTTGAAGGGATCTGAAACCATGGAACTACAATGATTGTGAGATTTATTTTTGTTCTTTAATGCATCTTTTAATTATTTGAGTATTGGTTATCTTTCTGAATTATTTTTCATGATTGTGTTGGTTGATTTTTAAGGTGCGCAATTAGTTTGTCAATTAATACAATCTATTGCTAGTTTAGGTGTTGAATCCGTAATTGTTCAATCCACCTAATCGAAGTGGCAACTAGGTTTATCGTTTGCTGCGTCAGAAACTTTAAATCCTAGGAAAATAATCAACTGGATTAAATGCAACGTCGTACGTTTGTGTTGTCTTGCTTCGTTGGTCTTTCTAATTCGTAATGCTATTGTTTAATTAAATTCGAGATCGTATCCGAATTATTAATCAATAAGGGTTAATTGGAATACATGTTTTTGGTTAAGTAATCGTAAGGAATGACAGGTAAATTTAATACCACAACGAATATTTGAATAATTAATTTGATATTTTTGGTTTCGATGATCAATCGTAGTTCCAATGGTGGATGTGACCGAAGACCAAGGTTTGTTAAATCGATTTATTCCTTTTAGATTATTTTACTGAATTTTTAATTAGAGTTTTTCATTATAATTTGCATTCACTTCAAAACCCCCTTTTTATTTATTTGTTTCAATTTATTTGTGACAACATACTAATCAAAGCTCTTCGAGGGAACGATCCCTACTTTCCTTTACTACATTTTTGTTGCAGGAATTTAGGATTTAATTTGGGTTTCAACGACAGCACGTACCAAAACCCAACACTTTAACAAGAAGCTTAGCATTAAAACATACTTCTCTTAAAGTATTAGACTCATATGAAATATCAAAAATTGTTTAATTAAATTCGAGATCGTATCCGAATTATTAATCAATAAGGGTTAATTGGAATACATGTTTTTGGTTAAGTAATCGTAAGGAATGACAGGTAAATTTAATACCACAACGAATATTTGAATAATTAATTTGATATTTTTGGTTTCGATGATCAATCGTAGTTCCAATGGTGGATGTGACCGAAGACCAAGGTTTGTTAAATCGATTTATTCCTTTTAGATTATTTTACTGAATTTTTAATTAGAGTTTTTCATTATAATTTGCATTCACTTCAAAACCCCCTTTTTATTTATTTGTTTCAATTTATTTGTGACGACATACTAATCAAAGCTCTTCGAGGGAACGATCCCTACTTTCCTTTACTACATTTTTGTTGCAGGAATTTAGGATTTAATTTGGGTGTCAACGACAGCACGTACCAAAACCCAACACTTTAACAAGAAGCTTAGCATTAAAACATACTTCTCTTAAAGTATTAGACTCATATGAAATATCAAAAAATAATAATAATAATAATAATGAAAATGTTAAATGGATTAAGAATCAAGTATGGTTAGGTCCTCAAACTCAATTATAAGTCTCCTAAGTTTAGTTGTCATAATAGTCTTGGTTCCTTCATTTTTTTATTCTAAGTTTGTACAAATCGTCGCTTGCTATCTCACAATTAACAAGTACTTTCATTTGGTTCACGGAAACTACATAAAAAATGGCATGAATAACCTTAGAATTCCAATTCGAAAGTTTTAGTTCAATAGTACTCATTATGCTATAGGTTCATGCCTTTTTACACCTTCTTCAACTTAAGAATGCTTCTAGCCATTAACAACAAATATCCTAACCCTTTCATTTATTAATTTTAAGAGAACTCTCATTCTTTCCTTCCAATATATATAGTTAGATTCATCTAACTTGGGTGCTTTAGTGATTTAACCATCTTCTCAGATTAAATCCATAAACAAAAAACAAATAAAACAAAAATCCATGAATAGAAATAGACATGACAAATGGGTCAGGCCTGCCTGAAGCATGCCAAAATGACCTGGTCTTCAAGGGCATAACTCGCCATTGTAAAGGGTCCTGCTAGGCCCATAGGCCATAGGTTAGACCTTAGGCTTGGGGTTCAAGCATGTGGGCCAGCATGACTTGCACATTGTGCATGAATTTTAAATTTCTTAGAAGCCAATGGCTATTGGTAGTAGTCATTGGCCTGCTAGTAACTGTTTAGTTTTTTTTTTTTTTTCGTTTTCAATTTCTTATATAAAGCCCCTTCTTTCTTTTCCAAATTTCATATACGCTCACTCACTGTCACATTCTCAATCTATCTTAATCTTTCATTATTCACAATCTCATATTCTCTTATCAAGTCTCATTCTGAAACTCTTTGAATTCGCAAACAATAGCATGTTTACAATTTAATTTTCATGTCAATTTTATCAATCAATTATAGTTTTTTATTATAATTTAATTTATAAATAATATTTTACAAATAGATTCAAATCCTCATGATTTCAATTCATTTGAATATTATTATACTAACACTTATGATATTATTAACAATCAATGTGAAACAAGTGAAAGTTGTACAATCACATGTTCCATAGGGACAAAAAGAAAGCAAAAGTCTATGGTGTGGGATCATTTTGATCAAATAACAAAATTGATTAAAGGAAAACAAATTCGTCGATCAGTGTGCAAACATTACGATTCATGTTTAACATATTCAAGTTTAGGTGGTATAGGACATCTTTGTCGACATATTATTACTTATTATAGAAAAATTCCACATGAGGTTAAAGGGCAAAAACAAATTGCATTCATCCGATCGCAATTCATTGGTCTTAGCACCGATGCAGCAAGAGGTTCAAGTAGTTCCAGACACATGGAAGAAATGTCCACTTTCATGTACGGTCAAATGAAAATGCAAAACTACATGGCCAGGTATATTGTTGCTTCTGACCAACATTTTTCTTATGCTATAGATGAAATTTTAAAATAGATGATGCAAAATAGTGTTAAACCTACATTTAAAAAAATTCCTAGATCAACTCTTAAGTCAGACATTGCTAGAAATTATGAATTAATTAAATTAAAGGTTACTGGAGAAATTTGTAATTTTAATAGTGCAATTTCAATCACTTCAAATTTATGAACAACTACAAATCAAGACATAAGAGACCTACACGCAACTGCCCATTATATTAATTTTAACTGATAGTTATGCAAAAAAGTTATTACATTTAGAAATTTAAAATATCCATATAACGGTCTTATAATTTATTAAGTATTAGTAAATATTTTTTATGAATATAAAATTAATAATTTTATTTTTACAATGACTTTTAATAATGCAAAAAATAATAACACAGTTATTGAATTCATGTTTAATCATATACCTATTCCATTTAATGAAAAATTATTTTATACTAGATGTACATGTTATGTTATTAATTAAATAGCTCAAGATAGTTTGAATATGACTAAAATTGAGATATCAACAATTAGACATTTCATCATCCCCATCATGAATACAAACATATTATGAATTATGTAAATCAATGGGGTTAAGATGAAAAAAATTAAAAATAAATGTTAAAACTAGGTGAAATTCAATATACCCTGTATTAAAAGCATGCGAAGTGTATAAAGTACCTATAACATAGTTTTTTAATACCTAACCAATAGATTCGGAACATCTTGTGTTTTTAACAGATCATGATTGGGAGATTGTTATACCTCTAATGAACATGTTAGAACCATTGAAGATAGCCACGGATCAATGCTCAATGTGTATTATCTAACTAATTCAATTTTGTATTATATGATAGAAATAAGTGATATTTTTAAAGAATATATGTATCATAATACTTTTTAAAATATATATAGGCAAATGGAACAAAAATTTTAAAAATATTAGAATTGAATTCATTTATTTTATGTCATTGTCAATGTCTTAGATCTTAGGGTAAAAATATTGGAAGTAAAAAATTTATTTGATGCTATTAATGAAATTTTGTTAATTACCAACGCTATTAATTGCATAGACAATGTTAAAGAATTTTTATTGGAGATGTATTATGAACAAAAATATGTAAGGGTTGGACAAAATTCAGAACCAAAGGTAAGTTTTGGTAGTTCAGATAGAAAAAGTCATGCATGTGGTGGCTCTTGCACAAAGATAAGCAGATAACAAGTTAGAGTACAAATTATGGTGAGTTTTATAATTATATCAATATTGAGAATTATCCAAAAATTATTCAACAATATGGTGGTAAGAAACTAGATGTTCTGACATGATGGAAAAAAAAGACAAAACTTTCCATGTGCTTGCCACCATTGCCTGAGATTTACTAACCCTTATGATGTCAACTGTAACATTGAAATTTACTTTTAGTGCAGGTGGATGCATAGTGATGATAGACGATTGAATTTATATCCAAACATGATCGAGACAATCATGTGTTTGAAGGATTGAATCAACGCTGATTTTAAATTATGGAATCGAGTTGCAAAAGATATCTTTAAAGAATTAAAAATATCGGACGTTGAGGACGAGTAAATTGATGATATAAATCATATTTACATTTGTAATTGTACAATATGAAAATTAATTTATTTGTATATTATAATATTGTTTATTATATAAACACAGTATTTCTTTGTCACAAGTAAGAGACTGTTAATAAAATATTCGAGTTATTATACTCAATTTTAATAATTGAAAAATGATTTATGTTTAAATTAATTATTAAAAAAATTTAAAAAATTTTGTTTAAGCAGGTCGATCTGACCCTATATACATGGGGTTAGGCCACGGGCCTTACATATTTTATGGGTTAGTTTGACCCAAAGCAAGGTTTTTAAAACTGGACCGGAGTAAAAACTGTTTTCAGTACTAGTTCTAGTCAGACCGTTTGAACCGATCGGTTCAACCAAAATTATAGTTTTATATAATACCCTAAAAAAATTATATCTAATTACATGTGCTTTACATACTAAATTTTATGTTATGCATACTTTTCATAATTAACAAAATATATGTATTATTGAACATTAATTTAATAACCATTAACTTTGCATCAAAACATTTAGAAAGCCATGCAAAAACCAAATAGCAAGAATTGGTCTTCATACGGCTTTACCACATTCAAACACTATAGATAACAATGTTTTCTACTAATAACTTTGGAAGTCAAGAAAAATCAACAATTAATCAAAATATTTAACATGCACTCAACTTACAAAACATCTTGATTCTTTAAGTTTGCTTAACAGTTTACAACGTACAACATTTTAAACCAACCTAAAGACTCAAACAATCAGGGCCATCCCTATTAGAAATATCAACATGATAAAAAATAATAATTATAAAAAAGGCATTTGGTGGTGCGTCAGATTACTGGAACTTAAAAATTAATCAATTTAAAGACAAACTTGTAGAAGATTATTCCAAAAACAAGTTTGAATCGCTAAAATAGCAAGTATAATAAACACACTTATAGGGCTTTTTTAAAGACAAACTTGAAGAAGGTTACTGAAACTTAAATATTAATCAATTTAAAGACAAACTTTAAGAATATTATTCCAAAAACAAGTTTGAATCACTAAAAAGGCAAGAATAATAAGTAGAAACTCAACTTGAGCTGACTATTATCATCAGAACTTGTTGAGTAATAGATGTAAAGCTGTAGCTTTCCCACAAGCTCGTGTTCTGGTTCATGATAAATTGACCACCAGCGCAGTTTGTCAGTCTGCATCCTACTTTAGTATTAGTCATCCACCAAACTAACACCAAAGCCAACTTTTTGTCAAAACTAATAAGGATCAAAATTGATACCGGATCCTCAGCAATAGTTACTACTTGGGCTGCAACACGGCCATAATGCTTCCCCTTGGAGTCCAGGACTTCAACAATAAGATCGTCTCCAAGACCATCTGGAAAGCTGTCTGTATACCTTTTCTTTTCACTGCGAATTGGGTTTTTTATCGGTGCGAATTGCAAGCCTGCGATAGAAACCAACACCCTCAACGTCGTTAGTAGACGTCTATAAACCGTCATTGGCAAAAGATCAGTGAACGGACTTTGAATTTTTGAGCAGCAAAGTAAATTGTCGCCTGCAGCAACTCTCCCTATGTGTCTGGTGCAAGGAAGAAGAAAAAACATTAAAGGGTTATTTTAGATGAAACATTGAACCGGGAACCTAGCATACCGGGTTGGACCGTAGTTCAGGTGCGAACCGGTGGTTCGACCATGGTTCAATCCGATTTCAAACCTAAAACGGTTATGTCTTCTATAGTATCCGTCTACAGTATCGATTCACGGTCGAACCGGATGAACCAGCCGGTCTAGTCCGGTTTTTCAATCCATGACCCAAAGGCCTACAACTGTGTGTGCCTTAGGTTCAACAGGCTACATCAGAGCTGGCTTGGCTTGGCCCGACCCATTAATGCGTCTAAATTGAAACAAGTGAATTGTAACCAACCCTAAGTGGATATTAAAAAAAAAAAACCAAAACCCATTATGATACCAAAATGTAATCATTTATGATACAAGTTGGTTTTGTGCGCAAATCAAGCTTGAGTTATAAAATCTCTTACACAATTTGTAAAGCACACAACATAAGCAATTAATAAACAAAAAAGTAACAAAGACGATGAGTTTTTACATGGTTCAGTTACAAACAAAATCTACATTCCTATGATCATTTCAAATTCACTAAGCTCACAAACTGTCAATTACCAATAGGAATTTAGCTCAAGTAATTGAGCTTACAATCTTATTCAATTCATTTAAAAACTTTCTTAACAATAGTTTCACACAAGTTTGAAATATACATGAGCATCCCTCTAATATTTCAAGCATCCCAATAAGGTTTTAGTTCAAGTTCCGCTTGAATTAGTACACTGAAATCTCTTCAATTGCTAAGGTTGAACTTCCTTCAATCTTGAGTCTAGAAACAAGTTATACGATCTATATAAAGAGATAGACCTGTCAGTAGAATCTAAAAGATGAACATATTAAAGAAACACAATACAAATCTACAAAATAAACAAAAACACTTAAAAATATTTCGTTTCAATCAAGATCAATAATCCCTTTTCTTAATGAAGGAAAAAATAGTTTATATACTTAGATTAGGTACACACAAAACCAACACTTGTATATATCAAAACAGTACACATATTGTATCATAACAACATCATATGAGGACAAATTAATGTAATGTCAGGTGTGAGATCATATCTATATTTGAAATATTATCACATAATACAATTATATGCACACAACATTATGGAAACAGAAACTAATAAACGTGATCGCCAATTGCCATGGTTTGCAAAATATATTGACGTCAACCTTTGATCTTATATAATGTGAAATTTGGTGAGTGGGAAGTTACAAGCAATTACCATCAGTACATATTGTTTGACTACGTAAAAACTGTAGCCAGCTTGTCACGAAAAGGCATTCACGCACGAATCTCATCACAGAAGTCATTAAAACAGACCAAGTGAAATCCAAGTTTCCTACTCCTTTTATAAACAGACCATGTGAAAAGGCTAACGAGTGTGTGTGTGTGTTGTATTCAGATACGGGAATGAATGAATGAATGAACATAACATAACTATGAGATGACAAACTGTTGAATCGTAAAACCTTCAAACCGTACATACCCGAACGCATCATTCCTACACTAGGAGCATAAAGAACCCATCTATGTACTCCCAAGAATATCTCCAATATTTGTTTCTCAAGCAACTAAATTAAGCAACCAAACAACTCCTCTAAATAAGAAATTAAATTTCTAATGAGATGACAGATAAAAACATGAAAAATTGTAGCAACAGAAGATCCAACAAGCAGCCTGAGTTCAAATCAATGGGTAAAAGAAACAAAATAAGAGATCAAATAACTAAATGGAATCACAAAATTCTTAAAACAAAATAGATAATATGGAGGCTTAGACCCCTGTCTTTTGTTTCTAAATATAAATAAGGTCGGAATTAGTTGTAAATATTTTTAAAATATGCAGTGCCAACTTCCATGGTAATTAGATTCTAAATAACTTATATATAAATTTGATAGTTGAATTACCAGTAAATTTGAGGAAGAAACCACTGCTATTTCTCCGTGTTGTTTACTTGATATCTGCAGAGTCTTTTAGGATGCGGCTCTGCTTCCTCCTCCACAGATCCCCAACTGCAACTCCCAAATCTGTCAGCTCTCTCCCTGATGGATTCTTCTACAATTGCTTCCCCAAAATCTTGATTTATGGTTGCCGATTTCTCAACAAAAACATCAACTTGGATCAAGTCAGATTGTGCATATAGAGGACAGACACCACAACTTTTCACCTTGCAACCTTCTATTTTCCTCATGGGATCTATTATAATTGGGCTTAACTCAAATGAGGCTGTTGTATAATCACCATTAAGTAGTTTAACATCCATTAAAGGACTATACCCCAATATCAAGTGATCAGACTCAATTATCATGCCATTCTCCAAGGCTGCTCCAGCCATGAAATTACATCGAAAGTGAACAGTATCAACAGAACTGCTTTCAAATCGGTAACTACAATTTACAGAAATTGCTTCCTCATAACAACTTCTCTCATCAAAGGAAAGAACAGCACATAAAGCAAATCCGATGAATCTTCTATTGCACCAATTCTGATGTAGCTGAATAGTTACTAAAGATCCAGAACCTCGATAGCTGAACCAGTTAGGAATTTCACTTCCAGGTAGACATAAGCTGATTGCAGGTATCTCATCACTTTCCTGTATTAACAAAATTTATGAATTATGATAAGAGAGGTAAAAGGAGTGGAAAAACTCGAAAGAAAGAGTGAAAGGGAACCTCTTCATAGCAGAGTCTCAGTAATGTAGTTGCCATAATTTGAATTCTTTGCTGTAAATCTGCCAAAGTATTGATGCATGTCTTCTGAATTAGATTCAGACAGTTTGTAAACAAGAAACTTATATTAACCCATTGATCTGAGCTGCAGTTTTCAGATAATTTTTCAAGTTCAGATGCATCTAACTCTTTTAGACTAGAGGGAAGCTCCGGCAGCAATTGAAGCTGCTCACAATTTTCTACATCAATATATTCTAGATATAATGGCAACTCTGGTAATGATAGAAGCATATTGCAGCTCTCTAAGTAAAGGTTTTTCAGCTGAGAAAGTTGCTTGAAATTGGTAGGTAGCGTCTCAAAAGGGTTTCCAGATAAATCTAATGATACCAATGAGGATGCACAGCAGAGATGTTTTGGAATTTCTGTTAAAGCACAGAAAGATAAATCTAAATCTGTTATCTGTTTCCACTTTGCAACAGAGAAAGGAAGTCGACATATAGTAGCTCTTGTCGCTTTAAGCCTTTTCAAAGATATTAAATCCCCCAAGTTCTCAGGCAACATATCAAGTTTCGAGCATCCAGTTAGATCAATTTCACCCAAAGATGTTAAATTACAGATGCTGCTTGGAATAGTCTGAAGATGCTTGCAATGCCGTAACTCCAAAGAGCGAAGCCCAATTAGATGTTGAATTGTCGATGGCAGTGTCTTTATTGCTGTTCCATGTAAATTAAGCTCTACCAAATCTTCCATTTCCTCAAAGATTTCTGGGAAAATTTCAAGTTTAGAACAGTTCCAAAGAAAAAGCAACTGCAAAGACTTCAATTTGCAAATGCTAGTTGAAATACTCTTGAGCTTTGTACATTTTGTCAGGTCTAATAATACAAGCTCACTTAAACATTCTATCGACGAAGGAACTTCTTCAATTGCAGTCCCATTTAAAAAGAGTTGCTCTACATTCCCCGAAATATGAGGAAACTCAATGAGATTAATGCAAAAGGAGAGATCAAGAATTATACGAGAAGCAAAATGAATGTTTCTTGGAAAGACTTTAAGACTTTCGCAGCCCCGTAAGCATAGGAAACTAAGGTTGTTCAAATGTTGTATAGATGAGGGAACCTCAACCAAGCTTCTGCATTCTTCAAGATTTATAAACTCAAGTTGCGGGGCTTCTGACAGGTCTGGCATCTTAATCAGGTTCTTGGACATATAAAGATCAATTGACTTTAAATTGAAGGCTTGCTGCAGCAAAAAATGATTTACAGAACTAAATTAGTAATGCTGATCTTGAAGCACAAATTTTTATATAAATAAAAGAAAGATGTATGTGAATAATAAATTCTACCTTTGTTCCTTTCCAGAGTTGTTGAACATTGCTACAGGGTAATTCAAGTTGAACAAGGCTCGCTGGAGTAAAGTTCGATGGCAATGTTTTCATTGGATATCCAGCCCAATAGAGATATCTCAACTTATCAGAAAGATATTTTAAGCCTGCATGAAGCTTTACTTTGGAAATATCCACAGAGTCTACGTAAAGGGCATGATTATAGAATTTCATCAATCTAAGATTACACATATCTGCAAATGCTCTTGAACTCAATTTCAACTCTTTAATTTTGAACATATTTAAGAATATGCCTTCAACTAAATCAGTCCCCTAGTAAACCAAAAGCAATGAATAAGTCAAAATAGAATAGATAATTAGTAAAGTGAACATCTTAACACTGATTGTTTATTAGAGGGTTGAAGCAAAGGAAAGAAATATATATAATCAAATTAGTTGGACTCCTACCTTACTGTTTTTCAATATGTGGTAAATATCTTCATGATGCCACAATCTGCTACGTCTGCCAGGTTCTGTTTTAGATTCTTTGTAAACAATATCTCGACCCATTTCTTGTAATAAATCATGCATTTGAAGCTTATTGGCTGATATTGTTACCAAGGATTTATTTATGAGGCTGCCCAAAGAGTAATGGCAATCTAATAATTCTGCAACACAATCTCTATCCTTCCCTTTAAAAAAACATGCAATATCAAGAAATATACTTTTTTCTTCACTGCTTAAACCATCATAACTAACTTTCAACACATCGTAGATTTGAGGATCGCAAAGCCTTTGTAAGTTATACAATGCACTTTCCCATTCTCGTTTGCTCTTTTGGTAAAGGGAGGAGCCCAATATTTTAAGAGCCAGTGGATTGCCATTGGCAAAATTTAGTATCTTGATTGAGAGCTCCCGGAGATGCTCCAAGGGATGGTTTCCTTTGAAAGCATAATTACTAAAGAGTTGAAGAGCTTCATTATAATTTAATCCCTCAACCTCATATATGTCATTGACTCCAAAACAATGAAGCACTTGCTTATCTCTTGTTGTAATGATGATTCTACTTCCTTTACCAAATTGACGAAGGCCTCCAGCCAAAACCTCTAATTGTCTTAAATCATTCACATCATCAAGGACAATGAGTACTTTTTTGCGTTGAAGTCGCCTCTGGATATATTGTGGTATAACAGGACTGCCTATTTTGAGATTTTCTTCCAATAACTGTGAAAGAACTTGGTCTCTTATGTGAACTAGTCCATATTTTTCCGATTCTTCTCTAACATTAATACTGAAGCAACAACCTTCAAATTGGCTTGAAATTTGGTTGAAAACAGCTCCCGCAATGGTTGTTTTACCTATACCACCCATTCCCCAAATTCCTAAAACTTGAAAATCAATCAACCCAATACATAATAACGATCTTACTCTCTCAATGCGTGAACTTAATCCAATTAGGCCACTGGAATCATTCAAGTATGATGCATCTTTCAATTTTTCCAAAATATCATCAACAATTTTGTCCACAAGTTGAGCGTCAGGCCTATCAATGTGAAGATTAGTAATAATTAGTTGAAATCGACCACCAAAATATAGTAGAACACAACGTTAATATTTATATATTTTCCAACTTCCACAGCAAACTGAATGATCAAGGCAACTTTCTAAGAGTCCTCACTTGAAAAATGGCTCTTTGTTTATGACATTAAATGAGATAAATTTTCTCTTATTACTTGCAAGAGAAAATGTTCTCTTTGAAAAAAAAAATGTAATTAATGTAATTACTGTAACATCCTTCTTAAATTTAAATCATTTTTGAAAATTGAATTCAAATTACTTTGCCAAAAAGTAACATTATCATGCCTTACATGCCAATTTAATATCATGGAAACTCAATATGTGTTTTTCATCTCTTTTACAAACCCAGAAAATTTTCTCTACATCTATTTTCATGATACACAGATACAATCACATATATTTATATAAAAATGATTATATATATAGATGTAGAGAAAATTAGATTCACTTGGTGACAGAAGAATCCCATCCTGATAGATCGGCAGCTTCAGTCAAAGCATCCCTCCATTTCTGAATCTTTTCTTTCATATCCTTGAAACGCTCTGCATGCTTCAAAAATGAATCTTTAAAACTTCCGTCCTGCTTACGTACATCTGATGGATCCACCTGGTAGAAAACTGGTATGACCATTTGGCCATTCATTCGTTTGCATTCAAGGATCTTTGATAGTTCATCTAAGCACCATCTTGAGGAAGCGTAGTCTTTTGAGAAAATAATAACTGAAATCTTTGATTCTTCGATTGCTTTCAAAAGCATAGGTGAAATTTCATCTCCTCGCTTGAGTCCTTGTTCATCAATGAAGGTTTCAACTTGCTTTCGACACAAAGCGGCATAGAGATGGCTTGTGAAGTTATTACGTACATCCTCACCTCTAAAACTAAGGAAAACATCATATTTAGTTTGATAGGTTGGGGAAGAAGATGATGATGAAGCCATGGAGTTAAAAAAATACAGGACTATGGAGAGAAGAAAATGACAGGACTAAGAAGTTTGTTTACCACATAAAAGAGAGATATGTAGTCTATTTCTGCTCATAATTCTTTTTGGAATGACTTTTTTTGCCCTAAAACATCATTTAATTTCATTTCTTCAATCATATAGTTCTCCTTTTTTGAATTTTTGACGAATCGTGTCCTTTGACATTTATTTTACACATTCACATGACATACCACATCAGCTTACGGTCCAGAATTTCATAAATGATGGGAGTTGTCTACTCATTATATTGGGCAAAGATACAAATAAGGTTAAGTTTAATAGGGGGTTACGAAAATTATTTTGATAATTTATTTTTTTATTATTTAGATTATTTTATTTGACTTATAGCTAACAAAATATTTTGATAAAATTTTATTTTTAATAGTAATATAATAGTTAATATAGGGGCTAGTTCGATTACTATTTTCATAGATATTAAAACATTATTAAAGTAATCTTAATTTTGTTACAATTATATCTATACTTATTAATTTTTTAAGAATAAAAATACCCTTATTTTTAATTTATATTTCAAGAAATATAAAAAATATTTCAAAATAATTATACCTAAACGTATTTAAATGAAATGATATCTTAAATTTTTTTTATTATATTCAACTAAACGTAATAATTATTTATATTTATAAATTTTAGCCAAACTTTATCAAACATAATAATAGTTTATACCCTTTAGTTAATTTATTTCTAATAAAAGATTATTCAAACCAAATATAGCTTAAGTAAATTAAAATTTGTTACACTATTGGTTTATTCAAATGAATATATACTCTATGTAATTGTTCTATGAGTTCTATTAGTTCAATGTAATTGTTCAAAAATGGGCTAATATACTTCATATTGTGGTTATTAATTTAGATTATAAGTGTGAATAATAAAGTTATTAGGTTTTTTATGAGAGAGCCAATTAACTTTTTAATTGAAATATAAAAGAAAGGGTTAGGTCCCCTTCCAAAAATAAAAAGATGTGATATATTTTTGGCTCCTTGTTTGCATATCGCATTTTGAACCTTTCAAGGAAGGCTTGTTTAAGGATCGACAATCAGTCCTTTTTGCATCAATTTTCTACAACAAAATGGTGCAAATAGGTTTGTCTGAGCTTCTAATATATGAATTACAATGTTTTATGGTCTACTGTGTTTGAATGGAAAATCGAAACATAATCGTTAAGGTTAGCAATTCTGTAATTGTGTTGTGTGATAATGACTTTGCTTACATTTGGTATTAGAGCCAACACATTTAGGCTATAAAATATGTATTTTTTATGAAAATGGGATTATCTTGGCATTATCCCAAATTAAGGTTTAGGGAATCTTGTTAAATTAATTAGAAATTGAGCATGAAAATCATATATTTGCATTTGTTGAATATCATACATGATTTTAAACAAGTTTTTGAGCCCTATATCGATAAAAAATCAGTTGAAATTGGGACTGGAATTGTTACATAACCATCATGGGTTCCATCTCAATTTTGGTAAATTTGCTCATCATCGTCACTCAGAAGTGCACTAGGTGAAATCATGGCAAGTGGACATCATTTCTCCCATGGTAACCAGACCGATCGATGATCAAAATATCTAAATTTGGCATCGATGGCATCGACTTTTGAAAATTAGGGTTCTTAATAAATGCAGGTTGAAATCAAATCAGGAAACCCGATTACCTAACCAGTTTAGTCAATGGGTTTACCAAACTTGGGGTTAATGGTTAACAAGTTAATCGGTCAATGGGCTTACCAAACTCACGTGTAATGGGTAAAAATGTTTTTTAGCTTGTGAGATCATTGTTCCAACGCCTGTAAGCATGTGCATTTATTTATCAGTGTATAAAATCCTATGGTGGTGTTATCTTGGCACATGAATGTTCGCATGGAGTGTCTGTGTTTATTTACCACGTGTGTATGTGTTTGTGAAAATATTACTTTAGCTTGTGAAAGCATATGAATGGTTAATATAGTGCATTAAGGCACATGAGATGGTCCTAGGAGTATTAAGGCAGTGCATAAAGGGTTTTCTACTGTGTATGAGCACCTAAAAGATAGATGAAACATATTAGAACCTTTTGAAAGGTTTAAGGTGATGTGTGAAGCATAGTAAGAACATGTGATGGCACCTGAGGGCACACGAATGGCTTATCGAAGCGCATAAAAGTGCACGAATTATGCATGATGTGTTTGAAAGTGTGTGGTGGCACATAAAAGGCAAGCAATATACATGGTAGTTTTTTGGGGGGCTTATGGTGATATGTAAAGGTGTATGAAACGTTTATGAGACTTTATTTAGAGTAAAATTGAATTTTGGATTGAATATTGTGGTAAAGTACTCTTTTATATTAAGACTAATGAATATATAATATCAACTCTGTTGTATATGGCAATGTAGTCATAGAAGCTTACAAAATTTTCATAGCAATGATATATCCATTTTATGAAGCACAACATTAATTTCCTGAAAATACAAGTCGTCAATATATTCAATGCACCCAATGGTGATTGGGTTTATTCATTTAACATGTGTTTTTCTATTTGGTAAAGGATGAACAGTGGTTTAGAATGTTTATCTACTCAAAGGTGATATTTCTTTCAAAAATCATATGTTCAAAAGGTCCTCATTTTGGCAATTGAATATTGTGCTTAGGATTCCAATAGCATATCATATTCTTTGCCCAAAGGGGAGTTAATGATAATGCATCAAGATTCCCTATAAGATATAGCTTATAATGTGTTAAAACTTCTTTGATTATTTATTGTCTAATAATTCTATATTATTACAATATATATTAAGATTGTCCGAGGTAATTGTGATGTATCTCCTGAAATCATAATTTTGATAATAACATTTAGTCTCGAATAAAAATTATTGTAAGCTGTTAGAATGTCTTATCGCCAAAATAGTGTATTCATTGAAGCATGCACAATTTTTATATTTAGTAGAAAAGACATTTTTTCAAATTTTAATGCATATGATTTCCTACCTAAAGATGATTATTGTATGTGTTGAAATTTATGGTTGCATAAGGTGGTCATAGAATTACATTGGTCTTGAAAATTTCAATTCACCCAATGGTGGTTGAGATTTTTCAATTGATGTATGTCTTACCTTTTATCAAAGAAGAAAACAATAACCTAGGGGGTTTATTTGTCCAAAAGGGATAGACTTTCAAAAGTTATATATCCTCAGTAAAGGTAACCTTATGCTTAGGGGCCCTAATTGATGTCAAATTCTTTACCCAAAAGGGAGTTTATGATTATGCACCAGGAACCGTGATAAAGAATAACTTCTAAAGTTTTTGAAGTTATTTATTATCAATGATATTGCTATGTTGCATTTTATGATATACTCTATTATTGAGAACAATAACAACAATGCCACAATAGAGATCTTGACTAACTCTGACTTTAAAAGTTGGAGGTATGATATTAAGTCTATACTGTACATTAAAAATATAAATTTGGCCCTATGAGTAGATGAACCACCCAAGCATAAAGATGAAAGTTCATTTGAATTAAAAAGTTTTCCATGGAGATACATATATTTTGAGTGGGTGAAATCCAATGAGCCAATATTGCTTGCCATGGAGATACATATATTTTTAATTACCACAATGGTGGTTTGCCTTATACTCTAAATGTTGATGAGGTCATCACCTAAGCTACTCAGAAGTATTGTACATCTAACAATATTGGAGCTTCCTAGTTGGTGAGAAATAAAACTCCAAAAAAAGACATGACTTTTCTAAGGTTCCTTTTAAGAATTTGATGTTGGCCAACAGATGAAAGTTATGTAAGTAAGAGTCCAAATTAAGAGTTGAGAACAATGTGAGTGTTGAAGTGGGGCATAATGAATTCTTTTTTTTTTTTTGGCCAAAGTTTTGAGAATTTTGGGACCTCATAATATAACTATTTCCTATTCTAGAACCAAAAGCCAAGATTAGAAATGATTTTAGGTGATCTTCCATTAAGACATTATTTTTTCAATGGATATGTTTGGTCATAATCATTAGATGGTAGATTATCATTATTCGAGATTATCATTTATGGTGGAATTCATGGACCCAATGTGCCAATGAGATCTTTTGGTGACCACAGTAACTTTGAACAGTATTTTCTTGTGGTATGAAACTAATCTAAAAAGATTTGGAGTTGTACTAAATAAGTCACCTAAGATGCATAGTTCTATTATGTCTGGTATTAGACACCTAATAAGACATGCATCTAATTAATGAGACATATCTAACATGAGTGAATTTTGAATAGATCCAAAATGTTCAAAGATAATAGATAGTATCTTGTTCTTTTGATTGTATTGTCTTTCCCTCAAGAAAGGTTAATGATCATTGGTTGAGTTTTGAGTAATCGATTAAGTTGGGTTATATAATTAGTATAGATTCTTTCACCGTTTATATGAAGGTTCAAGAAAATAGTCATTTTGTCCCATGGATGTAAAGTGACAGTTAGGATCGATAATGATTGCTACATTATTACTAAGGAAGGTATCCCATTCTATTGTGCTTGAAGTGTCTCTGTAGAAATATGGAATAAGATTTGAGTTGTGAGAATGTTTCTCGTTACTTGAATTTCTAAGATTAGTGTACTATTGTGTTTCTATCTTTAAAAAATGTGTTCATTAGTAGATCTCTTCAGAAGTAATAAGACATCCATAATTGTTATATATTTTGGAGATAGGATACATAGCAGTTTTATATATTAAGTTCTCAATATGGACTCAGATAACCCTATGCAAAAGTTGGATAAATGTTCTGCTGCAATAAGTTTGTTCCAAAATAAATATGATATCTTTTAGTACATAAAATGACTTTCTTCAAATTTTGTTTGCTCATGAATGAGGTATGAGATCATGTGGAACAAATTGGAGCACATATGTCTTCATTGTATGGTTCTCTATGTTAATTGCATTTGCACCATGTTATTGAGACCAAAAATAGCTCTTGTTCCTAACATTGATATGAAAGACCTTGAGGATACAGAATATATTTTTTGCTTTAAATTCCATTATGATAAGGATCGTGGACCATTTTTGACTTATCTCAAAATGACATACATGAAACATATGTTTAAGAGGCATAACATGCAGAATAGCAAGCCAAATGATTTGTCTCTTGTGAAAATAGATAAGCCTAGTATCAATGACTATTTAAAGATTGAGGCTGAAAGGGAATACATGTGAATTATCCCTTGTGATGAAACTATTGGAAGCTAGATGTAAGGATAAATATGCATGAGACTTGATTTTTCTTTTGCAATTGATGCTCTCAATTGATACCTGATAAATCCATATCTTGATCACTAGATTATAACTATGGAGGTAATGAATATTAGCGAAAGATCAAGAATAATTATTAGTGTCAATATATAATGAAATCTAGCTCTAAATATGTTGTTATGCCCATTGAAAAAGTCATATTTTGGATAAAATGTCAAGTAATTTTTAGTAGTGTTCTTAACCATGTATATGAAATTCCCTATTATACGTCTCAAGTTATGTGGTTTAAGAATCACATTTTTAACTACTTGTTCAATTTCAAAAAAAGTTTTGATTTACTATGATAGCAATACATCTGTGGTCTGTATTAAGAACAACAATACCACAAGTAAATCAAGACAGAAAGCAAAATATCATGTAATTAGTAACTTCATATGAAGGAGTGTGATTATAAAAGAGTACATAAATAAAGAGTTGATAAGGTTAAAACTCTAACCAAATGGTCAAGCCTTGTAACCCAGTCATGTAGAAGACATGAAGGTATTTAGGGACTTTATGATATTTAGGGCTAGTTGGAGATATTGTAATTAGTTAACTGAATGTCATACTTTTATGATTGAGTTGATAATTTTATTTTGATTATGGTCTTTTTTATGTAAATATATTTGATCTCTCTCACACACACACACACACACACACACATATGCACATATATGTGGATCTTGTACAAACAAGAATGTGATTTATTTTAAGTATGACAGTTGTATAATTGATTGCATATCAAGGATATGGTTCATCTTCAATATAACAGTAGTATTTATACAATATATGTCTAAAAAATATGGTTCATATTGATTATAACAATTGTATGAGTATGTTTTTTTAATTATCTCAAAACTATTGGTGAAACACACTAGCTTGATTGGAAGCCATGAATTTCTCTAATATTTATATTTAAGATATTAATTAAAGAGAAATCATAAATAGAACTAATAGCTAATAAAATATATTTATTATAATCACTTTTAGATATTATTCTTACCACACTTCCAAATTAAAGATTTACATGATATAATTATAAATAATTGTAATTAAGGATATCTTGTGTTTTTTTGAAGACACAAAGATTGTCTTGATAGGATTGTTTTGGTTAAACTATTTTCTAAACTATATTGTCTTCCTACTAATTAGTGACCACTTTAAAACAGTAAAATGTCATCCACCTGGACAATTTTTTAAAAAGGGTTATTCTCTTTATATACATATATATATATATATATATATATATATATATATATATATATATATTCTTTTTTTAATCAATGTTATTTAAGTAGGAGAATGATAGAATAATGTACACATATATTGATTAAATTTTTTTCATTATTCAATCTAAAACCAGGTGAATGTATAATACAAAAAGAATTTATTTTTAAAACTTGATGTGATCATTTGGAAACGGGTTGATATACTTTATATTGTGATTATTAATTTGAATTATTTTTAACTTTTTAATTGAAATATAAAAGAAAGAGCTAGGTCCAATATTTCTGAAACAAAATGACGCAAATAGTTTAATTTAGGTCTTCAATATATGAATTTCAATGTTTTATAGCCTACCATATTTGAATGAAAATTGAAGCAAAATATTAAGGTTTGTGATTTTGTGATTGTGTTGTATAACAATGATTTTGCTTACAAATCTACCTCTGCAGACTTCCAATCCTATCGATCCATTCGATGTCATCTGGGGGTGGGGGAGGAGGGAAGAGAACTTATTCCACCAATCCTTCAATTAAGGGCAAGCTTTACTGAAATATCAATCCCTCGACTTCATTCATTCTTACTTCATTCCTAGGAAAATCATGAGTAATCAAATTTATGCCGCCTAGTGGTGACAAAGACCAAAAATAAAGAAGAAAGAGCGGAACTAATTGACTTGTCATTTTTGGTCTTTGTGAAAACTTGTGGGATGAGAAAGGAGAAAGTGAGAGTGAAAGTGAGAAAATGAGAGTGAAAGTAAGAAAATGAAGGTTTTCAGCTTCCTCCATTCACGATTATTGGTCCCCACCCTTCGAGATGAGAGCGAACAAGCTTGTGGGATTACCTGCTTCTAGATTTCAAGCATAATGCCTAAAAAGCGCTTCAATTAAGAAGTCATCTCAATCAATAAAACGCAATTAGGTATTAAATATGGCTTATAAGACATTTCCATCTACTAGCATATTCCTGAAACGCATAAAAAGCAACGGATTATGCAGTTAGTTATAATTTCAATTTTTTTATTTTTATGATTATAAATTATAATTAATATTTAAAATTATACTAAATTAAATTACTCTAATTTCATTTAGCGGTTATCATGGAGAGAAAAATTAGATAGAAGATTGTAATTTATCATTGCTCAACCATCAGAAAAGGTAACTTATCGTTTTACCATAATTGAAATAGAAAATAATTGTTTTCCAAAATGTGTATATGTATATATTGGGTGCAAAATAGACTGATAGTTTATGTTATCGGGTTGTATTTACATAGTGTCAGTTTAGGTTTTATGTTAGAGATCTTCAACTCTAACCCGATCTGAATTAAATTATTATCGAAATTTTTTAACCTTAATCCAACTCTTTAATATTTAGGGTAACCCGATTTGACCAAAATTGACATAAAATTATTTACTCTTTTCACTCTCTAAAGTATATTTTTACTGTTTTAATTTTTTCACGAAATTACCCTAACATATTATTAATAGAACACACAATCTAACATTTTGTCTTGTTTACAAATGAAATAAAAATTACATACTAAAACCTTTAAAACACATTAATAATTTGACTAATCAACTTATATTTTATTACTTATATATAATGAGATTTTTTATATAATTTTGATGTTTAAAATATTGCTTTTAATTTTTGTTAATTCAAAGTTATATTATATTTTTTAATTTTTAGAACTAAAATACTCTTTATTTTTAATTAATATAACAAGTAATGTGAATATATTTTTAAAAAATTATATTCAAAGATATTTAAGCAAAATAATATCTTAGTATTCTTTTATTTCTTTTAACCAAGCATTATAATTATTTATATCTATCAAATTTTATTAAACATATTAATTATTTATACTCATTAATATTCTAAATAATTTATTATTTCTTATAATAAAATATTACCCAAACCAAATACCCTCTTATAATAATCAATAATGAAGTCACTTAAATATATTGGCAGTCCGCATTCAATGAGTCACAACCTTAATTTCTTTTAATCACCTCTCCTCTTTACAAAAATCAAATCTCTCTAAAAAGGCAATTTAATTGATTTCCAAAAATACAATTGTTAAACCGTCAAGAGTTCTCCCTAAAGTCAATTTTTAATATGACTCTGCAAGGCGATTAAGCGGTACCCTAACTTACGGGTCAAATGACTGGGTTTTGAAATGGACAACCTACCTTCAAAGAAGCTTCAAAGGTAGCTTAAAAAAACTATTCACCCGGTAACATCAATAATAACTGAATATTGAATGGGTATTCTACATTATTAAGGAATCATCTCATAAGAATCAGCACCAACAATTAAAGTACGGTTATACCATCTAACATCACGATACTTAATTATTGCATTATGTCAAATGTAACTCTCTCACTATAAATAAAATTAGTTAGTAATAGAAAAGACAACAAACAATTAGATATAATCATTTAATAGCATACTGTTTACTTATATTTTTATATCAACTCAATAATAATATCATGAATGTAGCCCTTAAATTTTTTGATCAAATCACATAAAAATTGTTTGTCTCTTCATACATACTTCATTTTTTTCATATTCTTGCACAGGGGTCTACCAATTTGGTGTGATTTTCATTAATGCATATTCTCATACCAACAATTTAGCACTACAAAGAGAGCGTCCAATGTAAGTTCTCCTATTTTCCAATACAATATCTCATATATGTCACAAGTGAAATATTCAATTTAATAACATCTTAAGAAAGAAAAGTCACTTGATCTATGATAACCTTTAGTCGCATCAACAACAAAGGCCATAGGCATAGTTTGCTGCCTTCACCACTCCTGGAAGATTAGTCCACCCCTAGGGCTAGGGGTAATTCCTCATGCCCTTGGAAGTTGTGGCATATATATCTAGTTTGATAGGTGTTGTCCAGATGCTCATCTTGCCAATGTTGCCTCAACAACGCATAAGTGGGCACTGGTTCCCATAGAAGCAATTATTGGGAGGTCTCATGCCTCTAGAACAAATTCTCCAACCCCTTGAGGAAAGTCAATAGTAGGCAAACTTCAAGGTAAGGGGTTCGTCTCTTGTTTGTGTATGCATCATGTTTGATGTATGCACAATGTCTTTTTTTCTGGAAATTACAACTATAAGTTTGGATGTTCTTGAGAATATCTACTGATTTGAGATAGATATTGACATATACATAAATAATTTTTCTTGGATATTAAAAAAGAAATTAATGTAATTGTTTATATTAAACTAATTACTAATATATGCATTTGAGGTTAGTTGCAGTTTATTTTTTATTATTATTTTATCTAAAATGTATGCGTCATGTGTATTTATGCGTTGAATCCCCTAACAACTTATATTTTTATTATTTTTTAAATCACGTGCAAAATTATAACATGTAATCCTCCTGGCTGATGAAAAAGGTATTTCGATTATTTCATTATTATTCAGTATTATATTTATTGTTTATTTTTTTGGTTGATGTTAATGGTAGGATGCGCATAAATCCGAAAACGAAATCAGAGGGGCATTGCCAGTGTGTGTGTATATCTATAAAAGTAAAGATATATATTTAGATAAGGAAACATTTATGCATATGAATATTTTTCCTACAAATCTTGCGCATGGGAGACGCACTTTCCTTCAGTTCCGCCGGGATGTGCATGCCTGGATAGAATTTAATTTTGTAAATTTAAATAGATAATTTATACTATTTGAAAAAATTGTAAAAAAATTTTATTTGAGATATTACAGAGAGTTACTAACTATTTTATGAAATTTTATGATTTTCTAAGTTATAAAAATTTCATAGAATTAGCTAAAATTTTTAAATGATAAATCTGAAATTTTTGATGAAGTTAATGCCGGTAAAAGATTTATTTATTTTTATATACGTTTTTTTTATCGTTTTCAATTTAAATAAAATTTTCATAATTTTATCAATTTAATATAATTTATTAAAATTGTTAAAGTATTGAGTGTTAAACCTGAAATTTATTTGACAGAATTTGTGACTAGTAAAGAAAGATAGTTTTAAGTTTTTTTTGAATTAATTGTGACTTGAAAATTTTTTAATAATTAGATTAGCATGTATAGTTTAATTCTGGAAGTTTTCAGAATTTTATAAATTATATGCTATTTGTTAAAATTATTATAAGAATATATGTCCAATCTGGAGTATTTTTGACAGTGTTAATGGCCTGTGATAAAAATTTCGTTTTACATGGCTTTTTAAATATTTTCAGGTTCATATTTTTTGATGAAAAACTTCAATATGTTAAGTTGATATTTGCAAAATTTCGTGAATTTTTGAGTTATATAGAATTTTATAAAATTGCTAGAAGATTGAACGGTCAAACTTGAAAACTGTTGTTGTGTTCATGAGCTGTGGAAGGAAGTAATTTTTGAGAAGTTTATATATATTTCTTAAAGCCGAATAATTTTTGGGTAAACCATCTATATGTCTTCTTTGTCCCTGCAAAGTTTTGTAACGTTTTGATTTGTGTATAAATTTATAAAATTCATAGAACAAAGGTTATACAGTATAAACATGTATTAGTTAGGTTTAGGATTATTCACCTTAGACACTCTTAGAATCTGTAAAATTAGTTTTAGAATTAAGGATTTTCAGTGGGATTTAAGGATATTATTAAGAGTATTATTAAAATTTGAATTCATTGGTTTTGGCTAGGATCCGAATAGATTGTATGTGATAGCTTGGATTGTATAAGGGTTTGTGTAGACTTTTGCTATTAGTCGAGGTAAGTAGAAACTATTCTTTTTATATGCATATAAATGTTATATGTTTGGAAATGATAGTCCAATCTGAAAAATTTGGTTTTTGTAAGCGATATAATATTTTTATAAACGTTTTCTATCAAACCCAAAGAATTTCTGCAAATGTTTTGTTTATATAATTTAGATATTTCTTTGATTTATATATATAATTGTTTTGTTCACATACATGGGTTATAAGTTATATAAATGATATTTCATTCTGTTTGTATGAAATGACTTTTGTAAGTTATAAAATATCTCTGTATACTTTTTTTGTTCCACTTAAATTTTAATTACTTAGACATTGATTCAATAAAATTATTTATAGTACATTTATGATCTGAAATTTTGTTTATATATGCGATTTTGACTCATTGTCCGTAGTCTCTGAATATGTGCTCTGAACTCTGAAACTATAAATTTGGTCCAGTTGGATTATCTGTTTTGTCATGCACATTTATGAAATTTTGGCTTAGTAACTGGGATTACAGGTGACATTTGATTTTGAAATTCTGGTCAGGTCACCGGGAGTACAGGTTACACTACGTGACGAGTTTAAAATAAATTTTGACTTAAGTTTGGTAGTTTGAAAGGTTCTGAAATAATTTATTTATTTATTTGTGGTTTTATATGTGTAAGCACTTTTTTTTTGTTTGACTTTCTTTTATTTGATTTTCTTTATAAATATTTGAATTAAATGTTTAAGTATGCATATATAACGTTTAGCTTCTGCTTACCGAGTTGACGGCTCACCCCTCGTCATTAACATTTTTGCAGATTAAAGATGTCATAAAGTGTGAGTTTTTGTTTAGCATTTGGGGAATAAAGAATAAGAGGAGTTAGCTGGGAAGATTGGCTAAAAGAAAAAATAATAATAAATTAGTTTAGTAACTATTTGATTGTATGTTTTGTTTGAAAGATTATTTTTCTCATGTTTTTGTAGTTGAAAAACTCTGTATTCAAGACTTGACTTTATTTAAGGGATTTTTGAAGTCTTTTGAAGTCATATGTTTTATTATAGCTTTGGGGTGTTACAGTTGTGGTATCAGAGCTTTAGGTTTGAGATTCTGTAGACTTCTAAGATGATTTTAATTTGTGTTGTGGTTTTTGCTTTAAAGATATAGAGGCATTACCTCTATGGGGAGACTTGTGAGATTTTCACTAATCATAAAAGCTTGAAGTATTTGTTTAACCAAAAAGAGTTAAATTTGAGGCAAAGGAGATGGTTGGAACTTGTGAAAGATTACGATTGTCATATTCATTATCATCCAGGGAAGGCTAATGTGGTAGCTGATGCTCTTAGTAGAAAATCATCTGGGGGTATAACAAATTTGATTTGTACTCAGAAACATATATTGGATGATTTGAGGAAATATGAAGTCATGGTTGTTTTACCTAGCCATAGTGGTTTTTTGGCAATCATAAAGGTTCAACCAACATTAATTGAAAGGATTAAAATGGCTCAGAAGGAGGATTCGTTATTATTGGAAATTGTAAAGGAAGTAAAGAAAGGAAATAAGTTGAAATTCAGATTGTCTGACGATGATATTTTAAGGTTTGGGAAATGAATTTGTGTGCCTAATGATAATAATTTGAAAAAAGAAATTTTGAGTAAAGCTCATGAATCTACTTATAGCGTTCATCTAGGGAGTACTGAAATGTATCATGATTTGAGAAATAACTTTTGGTGGAGAAACATGAAGAATGATATTGCTGATTTTGTCTCTAAATGTTTGGTGTGCCAACAAGTAAAGATTGAACATCAAAGACCTAGGGGACCTCTACAGCCCTTGCCTATTCTTGAATGGAAATGGGACCATATTACTATGGATTTTGTGAGTGGCTTACCTCGTTCAAAAAGGGGATTTGATTTTATATGGGTGGTGGTTGATCGTTTGACTAAATTAGCACATTTCTTGGCAGTGAAAGCCACTTATAATATGTTTCAGTTGGTTGACTTATTTATTCGAGAGGTTATGAGATTGCATGGAGTTCCTCAATCTATTGTGTCAGATAGAGATGCACGTTTCACCTCTAAATTTTGGGTAAGTTTGCACCAAAATCTTAGGACAAAGCTTAGTTTTAGCACGACTTTCTATCCTCAAACTGATGGTCAATCTGAAAGGACTATCCAAACCCTTGAAGATATGTTGAGAGGATGTATGCTAGACTTGGGTGGTTCTTGGGAAGACCATTTACCCCTAATAGAGTTTGCTTATAATAATAGTTTCCACTCTAGTATTGGTATGGCTCCTTATGAAGCTTTGTATGGTAGAAAGTGTAGATCACCTATTTGTTGGAAGGAAGTTCTTAGGACCAAAACTTGTTCAAATTATATCTGATAAAATTAAGTTGATTAGAGATAGGCTTCGTATAGCTTAAAATAGAAAAAAGAGTTATGGTGATCATTGTAGGCGAGAGTTGGAGTTTGGGGTTGGGGATTTTGTTTTTCTGAAGGTGTCACCTTGGAAAGGAGTTTTTCGGTTTGGAAAAAGAGGGAAGTTAAGCCCAAAAGCAAAATCATGATAGACTATGTGTTCAAAGTGGACAATATCTTAATAGTGGGCAAGGTTATTGGACCAGAGATGTTACATAACTTCCTTTGTTCAAACATTTTTAAAGGCCAAGGCGCGAAAGGAAAGAAAGGGAAAAGAAAAGAAAAAAGGAGAAAAAAGAGAAAAGAGATAAGCTGACCACATTCCGTTCTTTGATACAAAATCCAGTTGAGTAGAGAGTGTGACAGAAAAAGCCGGTGTTCACCAACCAGGAAATAAATTGTTGTGGAAAACCTTGACACGCAAAGAATGTCATAGCCACCGGAGAACAAGTAGGCTTTCAAATCTTATTTCTTCTTGCGCCCAAATTCTCTAAATTGAATTTTTATATGTATTGGATCCAATCCACCCATGATGGGTTGAGACGATCCATTAGGGTTAAAAGACAATATTATTAACCCTTATAATTAAATATAACTCCTTTGCCTTTGACAATTATTGAAATTAACTATCACACCCTATTTTAATAAAATTGTGTAACTTTCATTGGGGTGCAATTTTCTGGCATTCATAACTCTCAAAATAAATGATTTCAATATTGCTTCTCTTTATCTGTAAAATCTTCACAAAAAAGCAAATCAAGCAAAGTGTGTTGTGGATTGCTAATTGAAGTGCATTGAATCATCAATCATCATCAGACTACTAGATATTGAATCTGGGTATGTTTTTCTATGATCCTGGACCTTTTTAATTTCCACTAACATTGGTATCAAAACCTGTTTTATATGTTTGATTGTGATTTTGATGATGTAACATGATTCTGAAGAAAGTTTAGAAATTTATTGCCATGAATAGTGTCTATTTTAAATATAAATGCATACTGATGTGTTTTAATTGTTGATGAATTCATTGTAATTTTTTGAAATTGGTGCCTAGAATCATGTTTGGATGAATTCTGGATGTGAGATGCATGTTTAGTAATAAAAGAATGCACTAAATTCGCATGAAATTGATCAAATTTCAGTGGCAAGTTTTTCACCCAAAACTGTGATGTTCACGCATTTAATTCGCCGAAATCCGACGACTTTTTCATTGGAAAATACATGGATCTAAATCGTTGAGTCACGAGCTTCAAAAGCCCTATCAAATTCCTGTCATTGGATGGCCAGAAAATGGCCTATTTCGCCATCAAAATGCCTAGGGTTCATATTGCAATCGTAGGTTACAATCGGGTTAGGAAAACCCGATTGCCCAACTTGTTGGTCAACGGGTTGGTCAAAACCCACTTGATCAATAGGTCAAACCATTTAGTCAATCAAATTGACCTAACCCATGGATTGGATGGTCAATGTTTGGTCGATCAATGATCAAATAGTTGACTAGTCAACGTTTGATCAACACGTGAAAACTATCACCAGTGCATGTCAATGCGTGGTGACCTTATTCTGGCTTATGACGGCACGTGAGGACACATGAGATATGTTCTTCGGTGTGTGGCAATGCGTGAGCCATTTTTTTAGCACGTGGGAGTGCGTACATGCTTTTGTGTATGTCTAGCAGCTTGTACAGACTTATATTCTATTTTTTGCAATTTGTTTTTGCATGAATTCACCACTTTTAGGTGTTATTTGGATCATGTTTTGAATTATATATTGCTAAACATGTGAACTTGTGTTCTTTATATTGTTATACATGTGTAATTTATTATTGTCTATTTATTGGTCATATATAGGGTGAACATGTCGACTAAGGACTACTATCTGAACTATAAGATGAATCCAAAACACAACTTCTTCACTCACATTTGGACCATAACTGGGAGAATATTAGTATTAAGAAATGAGGGCATATACCTTACTTATAATAAAAGGGTATATGGACTATTGATGTTGATGCTTGATCATTGGACCAATATAATTACAAATATTATCCAGGATGAAAAGAAGTATTGAACTTTTAAGATTGTTTGTATGAGTTACAAAAAGTAGAAAAGCGGAACATTGTTATGAACATAAGAAAATCTACAACTCTTTTTATTTTCCCAAATCAGTGAAGTGCGCGGCATGTTGGCTATCGCAAACAATGTAGAAACTTTATATTGGATAAAGTTACTCTGAGGATTGTTGAAAAAACTGAAGAAGTCTATAGTCCCTGAGATTGGTATCGAGAGAAAGAATGATTGATTGTTAAAATGTCATGTTTCAATAATTATAAACCACAGATCAAGGATGGTTCAGATTCTAGTTCTAGTCAAGAATGGTCCTAGTCATTGAAATGTTTGAATTTCATGTTTGTATTTTTTTTCATGCTTATTTTTTAAGTTTTTAGCATGCTATTGTATTGAACTCTTTTTTATGTTTTTAGTATGCTATTGTATTGAACTCTTTTTTGTTTTTTAAATTATGAATATATTGAGCCATATATAGATTCAATATGTATTATGAACATTTCCAAGAATTCTAAGATTAATAGAATTTAACTTTTCTCGTCTAGAATATACATCGATGTGATTGGATTAATTGTTAAAATATTGAACATTTCTGTTATAGATGATAATTGGAAACATAGTGAACTTTTGACTCTATCTTATGTGAAATATTTTAATTTTTAATATACAATTGTGACAATAAAATGTGTATATATATCTTATTGTTGGTGTTGTGTTGGTATATTTTTGTAGTTATATAGAAATCGCTTCAAAAAATATTATTGCTAATTTGAATAAAGGAGAAAGACTAAATGGGGACAATTATAAAATATGGAGAATGAGAATGCACTATATCTTAGATGAACAGGATGCCTTGGAGGCTATTAATCAGGTTATGGAAGAGCCTTAACTGGCTAAAGGGCATAATCCTAACACTACCCAACATAAGCGTGGCATGGACGCTTATAATGCTTAGAAAAAGAAAGATTCAATTGCTAAAGGCATTTTGATCAGCTCAATGAATGATGACATTGCTTATCAATATGAGCAATATAAAACTGCAAATGATATATGGGCGATATTGATGGAGAAGTTTGGAGGAATGACTGTCTCCAAACTGAGGCAGTTGACCATTAAGTTCTATACGTATAAGAAAGTTTCCAATAAACTGATGAAACAACATCTAAGGAAAATGTCGAACAAGATAACTGAGCTGAAGAAGGCTAGGTATGATCTGACTGATGAAAAGGAAGTTCAGGCTATTATATGATCTCTACTTGATAGTTGGGAGCATGTGAAAGTCAATATGACTCACAATGATAACATTAGAACTTTTGATGACATTACTTACCATCTTGAATTAGAAGGTGAGCACCTAGAGGTTATTAGATCAAATGTTCATGCATATGTTACTAAGTCTAGTTTGAGGAAGTTTTCTGGCTATAAGTCAAAATGACAAAAATCAAAAAAAAAGAAAGGGATCGTTCAAGGACCTGTGAACAAGAACAAGTAGTTCAAGAGCAAAAGAGGCATGTGCATTGGAAAAAGAGATAAAACAAATTTGACCTGTTATAACTATGGAAACAAAGGTCACTTCTCTCGTGAATGTACAAAGCCGAAAAAGGTATTGTCTTATCTTATCTCAAAATGTTTCTAGTACCATTTTTTATGTGGACTGTAGACTTAGGAGCCACAATCATATAGCTCGTGATAGAGATATTTTCATGGAATTTCGTCGAATATTGAGGGAAACGTGGTGGATTTATTTAGGTAATAATACTAAAGTTGAAGTAAAAAGAATGGACATATGCAAATTGGTTTTACGCGGTGGTTAAACCTTGTACCTACATGATGTCTTGTATGCTCCGAAAATTCAATAAAGTTTGGTCTCTATAATGGTTATGTTAAAACTAGGATATTGTTTAACTTTCTCTAGGAACTTGGTTAAACTATATTATGATAATGTATTTTATAGATCTAGATTTATGTCTGAAGGTTTTATGGTGCTAGATACCTTATTTTGTAATAATGATAATTTTGTTAGTTTTTGGTTATTTAAAACTCCTAGTAGTCTAGATATGGATGCAAATAAATAACATGCTAGACCAGGGCATATTGGCTAAGAAAGAATGAACAGACTAGCCCGTGAAGGTTTATCAGGTACTGTCACAAAATTAGATCTGCTTATTTGTGAGCATTGCTTAGTAGGAAAAACTACTAGAAAACCTTTTGGCAAAACTATTAAAGCTGAGATTTCTTTGCAACTTGTACAGTCAAATATTTACGGTTTATAAATGTCGGAGCTAGCAAATGAGCATTCTATTTCATCACTTTCATATATGATTATTCATGTTTTGGGTAAGTTTATTTGATCTCCTATAAGTCAGAAGCAATAGATTGTTTTAGACATTATATAAATAAGGTTAAGAATCACTTAGACAAAAGAATAAAAGCCTTGAGAACTGATCAAGGCTGTGAATATTTATATACTAAATTTAAGGAATTATATAATGGAAAAGGAATTATGAGGCAACTAACGATTCCAAGAACTCCGCAATAAAAGGGTGTAGTGGAAAGAAGGAACCAAACTCTATTAGAAATGGTTAATTCAATGATGGCACAAGCGAATCTTCTAATTTCGTATTAGGGAGATGTTTTACTGACTGCGACTTATATACTTAACTGAGTGCCCACTAAGTCTGTAACTTCCACTCTTTATGAGTTATGGACAAGTAGGAAGCTTGAATTGAATATGATATGACCTTGGGGGTCTACTGCATATATCTATGACACATTCCACAAATTCAAAAAATTAGGAACAAGAGGCAAGAAATGTATCTTTATAAGATATTCTGAACACTCTAAAGGGCATGTGTTCATAGGAAAGGACTTTGATAAAAGAATGACTGAAATCGAATCTAGGGATGCCACATTCATAGAAGACAAATTTTCTAAGAAAGGTGATATTGATAAAAGTCTTCATTTGAATAAGACAAAAGGAATATGGAGAAAGTTCATCTAAACGACCATTAGTTGTGTCACAAGAGATAATGTCTTTACATGTTTTAGATAGTAAGAGCAATGAGATTTAGCTTTAACCTATTTCGAATAGTGAGAGCGAAGATTTTTAATTGCGTAAGAATGAACGTCTTTGAATCCCTAAAAGACGTTTTGAAATTGAAAATGAAGTTTTCATAACTGCTCCTCCTAAAAAAGATGAGCCTAAAAATATCAAAGAAGCTCTATCATCTTTTAATAAGGATAAGTGGCAAGAAGCATTGGAGGAATAAATGAAATCCATGGAAATTAACCAAGTTTGGAGTTTGGTGGACTTATCTCCGGGTCAAAAATCTATTGGGAATAAATGGATTCTCAAAATCAAATGTAATGTGGATGGCTCAATAGACAGATACAAAGCTCGTCTTGTGGCAAAAGGCTATACCTAACAAGAAGGTATAGATTATAAAGAAACGTTTTCACCTGTTGTGAGATTTACTTCAATCCGTGTTATTCTAGCTATAGTAGCACACTTAGATCTAGAATTGTATCAGATGAATATCAAGATAGCTTTTCTCAATGAAAAACTTGACGAAGAAATTTACATGATCAACCTATAGGTTTCATAGTAAAAGGCTAAAAACGTAAAGTATGCAAGCTCCAATGATCGATATATGGCCTGAAATAGCCATCAAGACAATGGTATTTAAAATTCTATAAGGCAATATTGTTTTATAATTTTAAGATGTTAGAACAAGATCACTGTGTCTATGTGAAAAAGTCTAATGAAAAGTTTACAATTCTATTTCTTTATGTGGATGATGTGTTGATAGTTAGGAGTGATTTGTAGTATGTGATGATCATTAAAAATTGATTATCCACAAATTTTGATATGAAGGATATGGGTGAAGCAAATTATCTTTTGGGTATTAAAATCAAAAGGAATCATTCTAAGAGACTTTTGGCTCTATCATAAAAGCGTTATATTCAAAAGATCCTAGAATGATTCAATATGGCGAACTGCAAACCCATAGATAATCCTGTGTCAAAAGGCAATTTGTTGAGCCAAGATATGTGTCCAAAGACTCAAAACAAAAGAAATAAAATGTCATTAGTACCTTATTCAAGTGCGATTGGAAGTCTCATGTATGCAATGATGTGTACTTGCCTCGATATATGCTTTGTTGTCAAGTTGGTTAGTCGATATCAATTGAATCCAGGAAAGGAACACTAGAAGGCTATCAAGAGGATATTGAGATATTTGGAAGGCATTGTAGATTATTGTTTATGCTATGAAGGAGCAGATTTGTGTATAGTCGGCTATTCAGATGTTGACTAGGATGGTGATTTGGACTAACGCAAATTAACTTTTGGTTATGCTTTCTTACTCTAAAATAGTGCCATATCTTGGAACAATAAGAAATAGTCATGCATAGCTTTATCCACAATAGAAGTAGAATTTATAGCATGTTCTGTAATTGTGCAAGAGGCCATTTGGTTGGTAGTTGGTCTCATAGTTGTATATTGTGATAATCAAGCTGCGATAGCTTTCACAAGAGATCTCAAATTCCATAATAGAACCAAACATATTGACACTAGGTATAACTTTGTTAGAGACATCATTTCGAAGAAGAAAGTAATGGTACAATATATTTCTACGTGTAATATGGTTGTTGATCTTTTAACCAAATTGATTTCAATAGATGTATATCGTGCACATGTTAAGTCTCTTGGTTTACGTAGAGTATGATAGATAACTTGTTGAGTATATACTGTACTTGTAACACAACTTTAGAACATCATAGAATTTGAATTGATTTTGTTCACGTGCTTGAATTCTTGGTCTTTATTGATATACGCATTGTTTTGAAAACTCAACAAGATGATAATGTCACACAAGTTTGATTGGCTCTCTTACACGAGCAATCACCTTTGACGCTGAAGAGAACATGCAAAGATGAGACATGTTTCTTGAGGTTGATAACACTAAGAAAGTGTACTAAAAAGATAAGAGTTACTTAAGAAACAAATTATGAGATATGTTTCCTTGATAATCAATCAAGATGAGATCATAAATAGATGAATTTAACAATGACCAATTTGGATTCCCCACATCTAACTTGTAAATGTTAGATGTGAGTTATTAATATCTAGTGATACCTGTATGATTGGAGAGATGATTAAAAACTCAAGTTAGGCGTTGAGTGTAGCGACTAAACTAAGATTTATACAATGTTGGTAATGACATTTTGAAAAGATACACATTGTAGCACATAATTTATACTATTTGTGCATAAATAAGATGACCATTTAAAGTAGTGGAGGATGAATCCTTGCTTCTTCACTATGTGAGACTTTATGAGGATTACCTCATGTTGGTACCGTTTAACTCTTTGGTGTTATTTCATGTTTACTCTTAGTGTTGCTATCTTAACTTGAAACTATGGTCACGCGTGATTCGGTCTATGAACATAACTAGAAAAACAGCTAAGTTTAAATTAAGAATTTCAAGTAGAAGAGGAAAACTTATATAAATTACGTATGTCCATTGGCCAACCGATCATGTCACTCATCTAGGAGATTGGACTTGACATGGATATATAGAAATATGACATAATGATAAATGAAAGATT
Organism: Mangifera indica; assembly: GCF_011075055.1. Lineage (NCBI taxonomy): Eukaryota > Viridiplantae > Streptophyta > Magnoliopsida > Sapindales > Anacardiaceae > Mangifera > Mangifera indica. Next base: position 13,786,732 of record NC_058147.1, read on the forward strand.
AAAGGGAGCTAGTGTTATCGAGTAACGCTTTATCAAATTTTTTGGGTTGAAGCAACTATGTCATTCCTAACAAATACATGGTAAATTAGCTCTCAAATGCAGGTTGCTCGCAAGGTCATATAACATATTTGCCAATATGAATTGTTCTGTGGAAAAGTTTTTTAATTTAGATCACCCCATCATATGTGAGTGGGAGAAATTGGATTCAGTCCACCTATAATAGGTCGATCTGATCTATTAGGGTTAAAAGATAATATTATTAACCCTTATAATTATATGTGACTCATTTGCCTTTGATAGTTATTAAAGTTAATTGACACACGCCCATTTTAATAAAGTGGCGTGACTTCCATTATGGTGCAATTTTCTGGGGTTCACAACTCTTAAAATAAACGCTCTCAATACTGTTTCTCTTTATCTGTAAAATCTTCATTAAAAACAGAAAAGTAAATCAAACAAAGTGTGTTATGGATTGCTAATTGAAGTGCATTGGACCATCAATCATCATTAGACTACTAGATATTAAACTAGGTATATTGTTCTATGATCTTAGACCCTTTTAATTTCCGTTAACAGTATGCGCCAATGTTTAAATACGTTGAAAAATGCTAGTGCATGTCATGTTTTAAGTGTTTATACTTTTGACATGAAAGATTTCAGATATGGCGTCTGTGTATATATATATGTATGGATTACCAGATGATGATGATATATATGACCTGCTATGCTCAAGTCTGGATGAATGTTCTGTGAGAATTAAAAAGGGTTGATTTTTCTTCGTGTTGAATGCTCACGACATCTGTATTCGTGGCTCCTCCAAATCGGAGTCGACGGAAACGTACAACGGTGGTCGCCAGCGCATCCGCGCAAGGGAGTTGCACGACTGTGCCTCGGCTTGGTCGTCATCCGTCGCCGACGAGAGCAAGATTCGTGGCGAGGTGCACGATCGGCGTTCGTTGAGTGCCTGCAGTGCACCCCCGGCGAGCAGCACTCACGCCGGATGTGCAAAGTGCACTCCGGAAGTACAGTGTGCACGCCAGATGTGCCGCACGAATACCTGACGTGCGGCGTACGCATCTGGCAGGAGCAAAGCTCCAGTCGCCGTAAGTTTATGTGTTTTCGGCTAAGATACTCTGCGCGCACTCACAAGCATTAGGGTGAACATGCACCACGTAGATTGCATTTTCCACAGGCTAGAATTCCCTGCACACACCCACATGAATTAAGGTGCACCTGCATCATTTAAATTGCATTTTGTTTAGGCTGGGATCCTGTGTGCGCATCCCCAAGAAACTAGACTGCACCTGGACCATTTAAATTGCATTTGCTTGGGTTGGGATGCCATGTGCGCAATCACACAGGTTGTGGTGCACCTGCACCAATTAAAATACACTCTAGCAGCCTATAATGCATCCATGCCAAGCTTTTAGCATTTGAGTCGATTCTCGGGAAGGTAATGTTACCACTATTCATAAACATGGGGACGGATTTAGTGTCTATAAAGTTCGCAAAGGATCGCACTTAAAAACGTAGTCCTAATTATGAGCATAGGTCATTATGAGTCGTATTAGAAGCCAGTTGATGAGATATCTTGGTCTTGAGAATACTCGAGCCGATTAATAAGATGTCTTGAGTCCGAATAAGGGGAAAGTTGAATTAATTTGATACATGATGATGATGTGAGTGATACTTGAGATGAGTGTTTGAATTTAATGAATATGAACATAAAAGGTATCTGAGACAGATGCCTTACCTAATATGAAGGCATATGAGGCATTTGAGATGGGTGTCTAACCGAGTGCATTAGGGAGGCGTGAGATGGTGAGACTCCATCAAGGATATTCATAAGGAGATTATAAGTGGTTAGGTCCGGAAACGTGGTATAATTGTATACAACTATGGGTGAGCTATGTTGAAGGCCAGTTGATGGGACGTCCTGGTATGGAGAATGCAAAGGTCGATTAATGAAACATCTCAGTCCTTAGAAATGGAATAAAAATAATTCGTTACTTTAAGGGGAGGCAAGTGACACCTGAGATGGGCGTCCGTCCTGATTATGGTTACAGAAGGCATTTGAGATAGGTGTCCACCCTGGTTATGGTTATAAGAGATATTTGAGATGGGTGCTTAATTTGGCATGCATCTAAGATGAATGCCTATAAGAGTCACTTAAGACGAGTGTCCAGTTATTACACTCGGGACACGTTTGACAGTGAGACTCTTTTGGGGGAAAGGTTAATGGGGAATTGTCCTATATTTACAGGTAGGAGAGATGGTAAGGCAAGAAGGGAGGTGAGTGGATCAACACGCTGAACGACAATTTTGGTTATAGTTATTTCATTGTCTTAATTAACATTTTTTATGAAATTATGCACATTGAGAATAATAAATTTATTTGAAATTGTTAAACTCATTTTCAGGATACCTTTTGGCATGCTTATTTAATTCCAATAAATATGCGGTATTACTTATTCATCTACAATTAAAATATTTATTATTATAATATATTTTTTTTAAACATGTCAAAGTCAATTATAAATTAATCAAAAAATGGTGGTGGGATAAAAAAATTAACTATCTCAAACCTCTTTCTACCCTCAAAAGAACTTTCAACACTTTGATTTCTCCATCAATTGTAAAAATCAAAGAATATGTCCAAAGTATTTCTTTTAGCAGCTATCAACTTCCAACTTCAAAAGCAAAACAATATGCTAGCTTAGATTATCTAGCTCACTTTACTAATGAGAGGATCTTTAAGGGATATACTCACCTTCACTTTGGGGACATCAGTTTTGCTTTTACCTTCCATGGACAGAAGGGCTTACCTATTACTTCAAGGATCTCTCTCCTTGATACAAGATCTCTAAACATTAAACATGCCTGTCTTGGCACTATTCGAACTACATTGATGTTAGGTTTTCAAGGTGTCGATAATCGGCATTGTAATAGAATTAAAAATTTTTTAAATTAAACAATCCTAAAAACCTTATCCAAGCTACCGTTTTATGCATATAATTCATAAACATGTTAAACACTCATAGGGTGTTTAGAACTATATCTGTGTTTGATGGCTTCTTCAAAACTTCATGTGGTTTGGGATAGTTTGCTATACAACCCTTGAGAGGCGATGCCTCAATATCTACATGGAGAACAAACACAAAAGAGACAAATCCAAATAAAGAGGTTGCTAGTGACAACAAGGGTTTTGTGTTCTATTTGTATGTATGTTCTCTCATTACATGAACAAATGTCTTATTAGAAGTCCAACCACGAATAACTCTCCTTTATGACACATGCATGACTGACATATATAAGTGATGTCGACTAACATTTTTTTTCTAGTGGTACCGATTTGTACCATGCATGTGCGAATGACACCAACTTTTGAATGGTGTCAGCTGGCTCCATGCTATGGAATGACCACATGTTCCACCAAGGTGCATGATCTATTTGCATGATACTTGGTTGTGCACTTGGTCAAGACATGGTCAAATTGGGCCCTTTTAACCCTAGCGGGCAAACCCAATCCATTCGTAATCTTTTTCTCGTCTCTAAACACCAATACTATCACCAAATAATTCTCTCATCTGAGTTAGAATCAACATCTATATATGTGTGACCCATAAACTCTTTATCAAATCGGTAGTGTCTAAATTCAGATCGAATTTATACACAAACCAAGATTGGCCTTTACTAAGGTGTTATGACCACCCAAATGACAAAGTGTGTCTATCCAAGTGGTTCTCGGTATAAACTAATATATATCATTGACCAACACAAATCATAGTATGACGTGATCTCACTATTGTCATAGGTCAAACAGTCATAGATGTCATTAACTTTGTTTAGAACAGTTATAGAGAACTCTTGGAAATAGGCCATAAATAAAGTTGTAATGTAGGTCTAGGTGGGTTAGATTTTTAAGGTTGCAAATGAAGGTCGGGGCTAATTGGGAGATGGTGGTGTTGTAGAGGGATATTTCGATGATGGAATTGCAGTGGTTGGTGATTTCAGGTGATGGTTGGTGGATTTTGCCAATGTTGCTTTAGTTTCATTAGCAATGCATGTTCTTCACTATACAGTTGGGAGTTTGTGATTGTGTAGCCATTAAAGAGGAAGAGAAGGCTGCAGAGTCATATTGCTAGTGAAATCATGGTAAACTTGAATATTTTGTCAAATTGGGTATCTTGTTCCCCCATTAACTATGTTTTAAAGGATTGCTATGTTGGTTATAGATAGATTCGAATCAAATCGAATTTGAACACTTTTTTATTTGAGTTTAGCATGAATAAAAAATATTTCAATTCAAAATATAAATTCGAGTCAAACTAAATCATGAATTTGAGTTATCGATTTAAACTATAAATTCAAGTTAAGATCAAATTTGATTCAATTTAAAAAATGGAATGAACTTTGGGTTTGTATTCATATTAAATGACTTTGAACCAAATCAAATTATAGTCATTTTCAATTATATAGTCACATACAATTTTAATGAATTTTAAATTTATAAATAAATTAGTTTAATTTCAAGAATATGAGAACGACTATTCAGTTCATTTTTAACTGAATCTAATACTGATTTGTCATTTTCAATTAAATAATTTCTGAAGAATCACCACCTCCGAATTAAAATTTTATTTCAATTTAGAATTGTTTTTCCAACAATAATACTTAAATAACGGTGATTCTTCATTTATAATTGAAGAGTCGCCATTATTTAAGTATTATTGTTGTGGTAAATTTTTTACAAGACAACTAAATATTGAAGGGTTGGATCTTTCCAATATTTGTAATTTTTGTGTGTAATTTAGTAATTTTTTATTTTTATATTTTATGAGATTATTTTAACACATTTATTAAAATTTTTTATACATCATTATTAGAGACTTGTTTTGGCTTGTTATTTAAGATCAAAGCAAAGGTAGTAATGTTACACTTCCAAACTTTTCTTAAATTTTTTAGATTGAAACGTATGTATTCTTTACGATAAGTGTAAGTTAGTTTAGGCCAAAGGACTATATTCCATTGGAGGTTTGTTGAAATGACAAATTCCCGTTGTCAAATTTGAAAACGCTAAATGTCCACACACAAAGTCTATCCGTTAGAGATAGAGACATAATAATGTACTTTATATTCAAAAGTTCATTTTTAAAAATATTTATAACTAAAAAGTATTATATTATAAATTGTGTGAGACTAGAAATAATTGTTTTCTGAAAAAGGCAATGGAGCAATAAATATAGTGCTAATATCGACCAATTGTAATTAGCTATGTGGTTGAGCGTTAGGGTTTTATGCGATTTGAAATAAAAATGTTGGTATATTTATAATTACGATTAACGTGATTTATTTGTGTGTTAACACATGATAGATGAGACATGTAAAACAAAGAACCAACATATCATTTTTAGTAATGAGAAATCTTATCCGAGTCGATCACCCTTTTGAGATGAACCAACCACACTAAGCAAATCAAACGTTAGGTTTAGTGACCGATCCCACAACTACTAAACTAATTAAATCAAAAGTTTAATCTTGATATGTCGTTAGATAAGATTTAAACTCATGCTTTTAAAATATAAAAGTCAATATATTAAATATAATACCATATTTAACATTAGATTGACAAAAAAAATTAATGGTCACAAATTACTAGTGTAGATTTTTTACATAGTTCAGGTAAATATAAAGCTGACACATGAAGGATTGGGACCGTCATTTAACACCTAACAGAAAATATCTTTAAATAAAATAATCAATATTTTAGAATTCTCTTTTGGATTGCATATTTTATTTTTTAATATTACATATTTAAGAACTATTATTTCTTCAAATTTTTTAATAGATTGTTGGATTAAAGAAGTATGAAGTGCAGAAATAGCAAATAGAAGATACTCTATTATCTTTGTGTGCATGTTTATTATAAGATGGAGGTGATGATGTAAAGCTACATAGTGAAAGTTGTGTCATAGCTAGATCTGACAAAATTTTACATGATTAATTAACCTGACACGATAGGATACAAAAAAAATTAGGTTAGGATTATGATTTTTTATACAAAAAATAGTTCAAAATTGGTTAGGGTTGACTTTTAAAAATCGGATCAGATTCAAGTTGACACGAAGCCAACCTAAATTGATTTGAAAATTTTGAATAAAATATTACATAACATGATATCAAGAAAAAATCCCAATATCCTTTATTATTATTATTTGACAGAAAAAATTTCAATCCACATACTCCCTGTTACCTAATTTGAATCAACAAAAATATTTGCATTATATCACTAAATCCCAAATCTGAATCACCCACCCAATGCTTCTTGACACATTATATAGGTTAATTGGATGTACACTTGGAGGAGCTAGTCTTGGGTCTTTTGATAGAATTTTATCATTTTCTACTAAAAACATTCATTCAAAGATAATTGCTCTTTTTGACAGCTTTGTAAAAAACTATTTGTAATTTTTTTTCCTTTTTTGTGTGCTATAAGTAATTCTAATTTGAACTTATTATGTTTGGTGTGTAATATTCATATACTTGTTAATGGTTTTAATATTTTTTATTGTCACATTCATCAAATATGAAAATTAAATTTAATCTCAATAGTTATCGATTGCATTATTTTAAAGTTGAAGTTACAGATTTATTTAGATTATTGAGTATGATATTCTTTTTTTTTTTATTCTTATAATTGATAATGTAATAAGATAATAAGTAAACTATTAGTACTAATTTGAAATAAAACAATTTTGTTTTGAGAAAATGTTATTTCAAGTCAAAATGTCATTTGTGTGTTGTTTTGTATTAAATCGTGTTATTATTTGATATTTAATAAATGTGTTATTTTATAACAAATTATATCATTACATGTTGCATTTTGATACGTTTTACTTGTTACATAATTTAGGTTAATTCATGTCTAGTCAAGTTAACCTTAAAATATTTTGGTTCAATTTAAAGTTAAGATACTTTGACGTGATTCTATTTCATGTTGGATTAAAAGGTTTAGAGTCTTCAACCCAAAATCTAAACTAACACTATACAAATACGATCTGATAATACAAATTGGTAGGTCTAGTCATAACTACTTAATTATGTTGGTAAACTCTGATAAATTGGTAAATTAACTTTAATTATATTAGTAAATTTCATTTTTTATATAAAAAGTAAATTCATATGTTTAATTAAAAAATATATAAATATGTAATTTAAATGTACATTAATTTATGGAGGTGTTTTTGTCATTATATTAGAAAAAGGTAAATAGATAATTTATTCTTAAAGTTAGCAAAAGTTGCTAATAGGAATGAATAATAGGTAGATATTTGAGTTTTTTTAAACTTAACTAAGAGAGAATTTCCCATTTCAGAAAATTTTGGGTAGGAATAGTGGTTTGACCATTATTTTAGGCTACTTTGTATTAGGCTTTCTTTAAGAGTAAGGTTCATTAGGTGTCAATTTTTTCTTTAAGTTGCTTATCCATCGTAATGAAATCTGTGTAATAATAATGTACCATGTAAGATGTAATGAAAATACAATTCTTATTATGAATCATGATTAATTGATAAAGGACAAGAAGACTTATATACGATAACCATGGTTTCACTAATGCTACATTGTCCGAATTAATCCAATGGAACGCATAGAAATGTTTAAAAAAAAAAAAAAACACCAAGATGGAAAAATAGATACACCAACAACAAACTTGGTATAGTTTGATTATTAATTTGTGATTTCAACTTGTTTAATTTAGATTTATTTTAACAGAACTATATGCATATACACGTGTGTGTGAATATGAAGCAACCTGGTAAATATCCCCCAAACTAGAGATATGGACAACTTTTTTTGCAAGCCTCACCCGCGAAATGGGGTAGAAAATAAATTAATTGTTTAGTCAATAAATTTGTTGGCTTTCTTTTATGAAGACTTGTATACAAAAACCTCTCGTTGTCTCGTTTCTTTTGCAGAATGCTAATTAGAAATCTACAAAAACAATGATCAGCCCAGAAATTTTTATTTGCTACAGAATATTATGATCATCATGTTCATAACCTCTATTTTGATTATCACGTTTAATGCTTTACTTCATATTTTGATCATCATGTTTAATGAAAATTTTGAATACTACTTAGATTGTGTACTACTACAAGTCTGTTAAAGCTGATGGAAATAATTCAACAAAAAAAGTTATGAGGACAGCTGTGAATATGCATGGAAAGAATTCAACAAAAAAGTACGAAAGACAGTGGAAAATTTGGCAAGATTATGCATCTGTCAATTGCTTACCCCCGTCAACACTCAAGAATTTTGATGAATTGTCTACCCCTTTCTAGACTCAAGAATATTGATAATTAAAGAGCTTTGAACATACATGCAGATCATGTTAAAATAAAACACAATGACTTACATAATAATAACTAGAGTTTAACTTAAGCCTCTAAATCAGTAACACATCAAGTAAAAGTAAAAAACTTTAATCATAAATTGATCAACTACTTCATCATTTGCACTCACGGTGCCATTTAACTCTAATCAAGTTGATAATTTAAAAGTTTCATTTTTTTAATAATATATAAAAAATGTTTTTAATCTTAGGTTAGATCATTTTTGATAGAATTCACCTCAAAAATTGAAAGACAATTATGAGTATGCCAGGTTTTTAGAAATAAATTATGTACAAGATTTGTTAGTTGTGTTCTACACCAAAAACTTTAAAGAATATGTTTAAGGTATAGGCCAAACGACAATTTCTCACCCAAGATTTGGTGCAAACCCAATTTCCCACCACTAACTATGAAAAATCCAAACTCCCACCCTTAAGCCAACTCTATTAACGCCTTTTATTAGAGAAAAGGGTAATTTAGTCATTTATGTAGGTTTGTTTTAAATGAAATAAATTTAAAAAAATTGTTTATATAAATGAAAATTTGTGAAGGAATTAATGCGGGCGGTTAAACGTTACTCGCTATTCGTGTTGGGTGCTAACACATGGAGCTTTAGAAAAAAGAAAGTCGTTGTTTTCTTTGTCTCAGTGAGTAATGCATCAATTTATTGAAGAACCATGGCATGGCGTCATGTCTTTTGGACACATGTTACTGTATGAAAAGCGAATGAAGAAAAAAGGAAATTGGCAGCTCATGCGCTGGCTGATGTGTCAGCGCCATAATTCAAATGTAATCAACAGTTGATATTTTTAGCAAAAGATCAATAGCCATGGATTTGTTTAGGATGAAGCAGCCAATATATGAATGACGTGTGGGGGTTGGATAAGTAATTTCACCTTTATTTGCAAAAATCTGACTTAAATTTTTTTTCTGTTTGTGCATGAATCACCATGCAACAGGTGTCCAAAAAATTTTCAAATGCGATATGAACAAAATCATCGAAGTCTCTTCAGTTTCTTCACTCATTTGGCGTTTGTTTTGAGCTAAAATCCTCTTAAAATCAAATATGAGTTGAGTGTGATAGGCGAATGGTTGACAATGACAATGTAAACGACGATGGCTATTATTGTTCCTATGATTTGAAGTGTGAGTGTAGTGTTTGTAACCCAAAATGATGACAATGTAAGGGATTCTCTTCTATTGGTTCTACCTACATCAACAAGGACAACATAACAGTTTTTTGTGGTGGTCTTTGCAACAAATTACGAGGAAGAGTACACATACTAAAGGTTGAAGAGTTCTTTTGTGCCGTTGAGGTATATTCACTTAAAGTATTGGCACAATGTTAAGTGTTTTTTATGTTTGATGGTTTTTTGACGAAGTGTTTTGTCATTTGAGTTGTTATTGTGTTGATGGTTTATGATGTTGAGGTTTAGGGTTCAGCTTCGTGTTTTTATGTAATATTTTTAGGGTTATTGTATGGTAGGTATTTTTTAGGATTTTTCATACTCTGCATGGTACTGTTGGTTTAGTGTTTTATGAGGGTTTAAGGATGTTCTTACAATCTGCGTTTTCTTTTTCATATATTAAAGAAAGGCCAAAAAATTTCTCTTTGGTGTTAGATCATGTTTGTTTAGGTTGTTATTGATTGATAAAGCTCATGTATATTGTTGAGGTTGTTGTATATAACATGTTTATATTATTGTTATATATTATTGCTATTTGAGTGCTATATTGTTGTATTAAGATACCATATATTCTTCTTGTATATATTGTGTATTGTTGTATATACTGTATATTGTTGCTGTTTGAATAGTGTATTGTTGTATTAAGATACTGTTGTTGTATATATTGTGAATGATGAATCATTGAATGCTTAATGCTTAGTTACATTGAATGCTTAGTTGCTTGAACGCTTACTGCTGAGTTGCTTGGATGCTTACATGAATAATTGCTTACATTTTATGCTTACTTGATGATCAATTAGTTACTGATTGGTTTCTTAAATGCCTACATGACCAATGAGTTACTTAAATGCTTACTACTTCAATGAGTTACTACTTTGGTTACTTAAAGGTTGTACTTACATTGGATGCTTACATGCATATTCAAGTTGAATGATCAATTAGTTAATGCTTACATGATGCATAAATGTTGTACTTACATTGTATGCTTACATGCATTACATGATAAAATGGTTATTGAGTTGCTTACATGGAAGTACTTTGTGCTTGCATGCTTACAAATGTTTACAGTATCTAAACATGTTGACTGTAATCATGTGTACATAATGTACACATGGTTACAGTTAGCATTTATGCATCCTTACCCACATGCTACTACTAACTTTTTTTGTCCTTTTAACCATGCTTAGATGTTTAGAGTTTTTGTAGATGCTTACATGATAAATACTATTAGTTGGGCAGATACTTATACATGCTTATTGTTACATGAATTATGAATCATGATGCTTACTGTTTGTTCAGTAGCTTAACCATGTTTACATGCTTATTGTTACACACTTACTGTTTGTTCGGTTACCGTGTTTACATGCTAACTCTATTGATGCTTACATTATGTACAAAACTCTCATGCATGAGTTCAAGATGCTTACATTAGATGGTTACTATGTTTACATACTAACATGTTTTAATGTATACATGGTTACTGTGTTACATGATGATTGTATTGTTTGATAACTCTGTTGCATTCATGCTTACATGTTGGAGGAGATAACTTTGTTGATGCTTTTGTTTCATAACCATGTTGCATTCATGCTTACATATTGTACACACACTTGGATGCGTTTCATGCTTGTATGCTTACTAATTTATAACTCCGGATACTTGATGCACTTTAAATTTATAGGATGTTGCCTTCTATGGTGTTTGATTTGAGGTTTGAAGCTTGTAACACTAAGTGTCAAATAAGCAATGTTAACCTTGATGAATACAACTACACTATCTTCATTAAAGATATGAAGAAATGTATAGCATACAAAAATGAAAAAGTCCAATTATATCATGGGGAGAGGATAAGGGTAAAGGCAAATGTGCCAAACGGGGAGGTTAGGCATATCAAAGATAGTGATAAAGATATGACTTATTTGTTTGAGCAGTATGACAATGTTGTTGGAAATAATTTAGCACAAAAGTTTATAAAGACTGCTATGAATATGTATGGAAAGAATTCAACAAAAAAGTATGAAAGATGGTGGAAAATATGGCAAGATTATGTATCTATCAATTGCTTAGCCCCATCAACACTTAAGAATTTTGATGAATTGTCTACCCCTTTCTAGACTCAAGAATATTGATAATTGAAAAGATTTGAACATACATGTAGATCATGTTAAAATACAACACAATGATTTACATAATAATAACTAGAGTTTCCCTTAAGCCATTAAATTAGTAACACGTCAAGTATAAGTAAAAACTTTTAATCATAAATTGATCAATTACTTCATCATTTGCACTCATGGTGCCATTTAAGTCTAATTAAGTTGGTGATTTGAAAGTTTCTTTTTTTTTTAAATATATATAAAATGTTTTTAATCTTATGTTAGATCAATTCTTGAAAGAATTTACTACAAAAATTGAAAGACATTATGAGTTTGTCAGGTGTTTAGAAATAGATTATATACAAGATTTGTCAGTTATGTTCTACACCAAAACTTTAAGGAATATGATTTAAGGAATATCTTACCATTTTCCTATCCTTTTCAAGACTTTAGTTTAATAATGTATTTCCCATCCCTATCAAGACGTAAGAACATTCAACACTTTGATTTCTCCATCAATTGTAAAAATCAAAGAATATGTTCGAAGTATTTCTTTTAGCAGCTATCAACTTCTAACTTCAAAAGCTAAACAATATGCTAGCTTAGATTATCTAGCTCACTTTACTAACGAGAGGATCTTTAAGGGATATACTCAACTTCACTTTAAGGAGATCAGTTTTGCTTTTACCTTCCATGGATAGAAGGGCTTACCTATTACTTCAAGGATCTCTCTCCTTGATACAAGATCTCTAAACATTAAACATGCCCGTCCTGGCACTGTTCAAACCACATTGATGTTAGGTTTTCAAGGTGTCGATAACCGGTACTGCAATAGAATTAAAAATTTTTTTAAATATAACAATCCTAAAAACCTTATCCAAGCTACCATTTTATACATATAATTCATTAACATGTTAAACACTCATAGGGTGTTTAGAACTATATTTGCGTTTGATGGCTCTTTCAAAACTTCACGTGGTTTGAGATTGTTTTCTATACAACCCTCGAGTGGCAATGCCTTGATATCTACATAGAGAACAAACACAAAAGAGACAAATCCAAATAAAGAGGTTGCTAGGGCTCTTATGTTCACAAGAGAAGTAAAGAAAGCACAGGAACTTGTGACAATAAGGGGTTTTATGTTCTGTGTGTATGTGTGTTCTCTCATTACATGAACAAATGTCTTATTTATATACAAGTGAAGTTCATGCATGACTGGAAGTCCATTCACGCATAACTCTCCTTTATGACACATGCACAATTGACACATAAGTGATGTTGATCAACATTTTTCTTTTTCATGGTACCGGTCTGTGTTGGAAATAATTTAGCACAAAAGGTTATAAAGACTGCTATGAATATGTATGGAAAGAATTCAACAAAAAAGTATGAAAGATGGTGGAAAATATGGCAAGATTATGTATCTGTCAATTGCTTAGCCCCATCAACACTTAAGAATTTTGATGAATTGTCTACCCCTTTCTAGACTCAAGAATATTGATAATTAAAAAGATTTGAACATACCTGCAGATCATGTTAAAATAAAACACAATGAATTACAAAATAATAACTAGAGTTTCCCTTAAGCCATTAAATTAGTAACATATCAAGTATAAGTAAAAACTTTTAATCATAAATTGATCAACTACTTCATCATTTGCACTCATGGTGCCATTTAAGTCTAATTAAGTTGGTGATTTGAAAGTTTCTTTTTTTTTTAAATATATATAAAATGTTTTTAATCTTATGTTAGATCAATTCTTGAAAGAATTTACTGCAAAAATTGAAAGACATTATGAGTTTAGCAGGTGTTTAGAAATAGATTATATACAAGATTTGTCAGTTATGTTCTACACCAAAACTTTAAGGAATATCTTACCATTTTCCTGTCCTTTTCAAGACTTTAGTTTAATAATGTATTTCCCATCCCTATCAAGACGTAAGAACATTGGCAAGAGCTAAGACACAAAGCCCCCAAGGTTCAATGTAATAATAAACACTCCTCTAAGGTTTCCAAAATAACAAAACCCCATAATCATCAATGAATTGTTAAAACTTATACTTGTTTTAGTGTTGGAACTCGAATATGTTCATATGTTAGGTGTTTCTCTTTCAATGAGAATTCATAACCGAGTGAAAGGAGATTGTCTACACTAAAAACTATAAGAAAGTGTTAAAATCCCAGTTAAAATGGAATTGGGTATTTTTCATATCCAACGTTGACTATTTCACATAGGATTAGGATTAAGCTTTTCTTAGCTATATAGGAAAGGCATTTTAATTAGTTTTTTAAACAAATAAATTAAGTTAATGTTTTACTCACTCTTATCAAAGCTAAAAAATTTGTTTGTATTCACTTTCCACTTTTTACTCAGTTTGTTTATTTAATTGCATCATTGATCTTTCATTTTGCATTATATTAAATTCAATTGAAATATTTGTTTTTGGTGCTTCAGTCACACACAACAATTAGAAGTTATTCAGTATTAATCAAATTGCTCTCCACTCTTTATCTTAACACCTAAAATTTAACAATTTAAGATTTTTGTTATTTTAGAAACCTTAGGAAAATTTTTGTTATTCAATCATACCTTAATGGGAAAATGTTATTAACTCTTTTGATAGACATATTTAGGTATATCATAACTATATGGCAGGTTTTATGAAAAAATAATAACATATTTATAAACAAAGCTTTCAATAAAAAAAATGGATCAAATTTTTTAGACCATATCATAGATTGCTTTTGGAAAAAATAAACGCAAAAATTTGAAAGATAGTTATGGCTTTGTTGTGTCTTTAGAAAGGGACTTTACAATAGACATGTCAAGAACGTCCAACATGAAAGACTAACAAATCTTATACAAGAGACTTGTTAAGAGCATCCAACATAAAAGATTTTAACGGCTCTTGCAATATTCAAATACAACTTAAACAATCCCTTACTCTTCTCAAATCTTTGTCATTATCAAGACATAAAATCCTTGATAAGAGTTAAGATATGGCCTTCTTAAGGTTTGTTGTGATAAGAAAACTCTTCAAAGGTTTTTGAAATAATAAAAATCACCCTGATTTTACTAACCATTAAAAATTATGCCATTAAAACTTATGCTATTATAAATTATTTAATATTTATCATATTGTCATCTTATTATTTATTTTAACATTTAAAATTATACCAAAAAAAATTTAATTTTTAGAAAACCTTGGAGAATTTATAAACATACAGTTAGACCCTAATGTTAATGCGATTTCTCATCACTAAATGATATACATAATTTAGAGTCTTGTATAAGATAAACTACAATAGCAGTCATTAGAATTTGAAAAGATTTGGATAAATCTACTATGAGTGTGTGAGAAGATGAGTTGAGACATCTAAATGAAATAGATGTGACACATCAGTTAATAAGTGGTTCAACCTGATGATCAAAATGTCTACGTACATGGTGTTAACACTAGTATGAGTATAATACAAGCATGACACAAGATGTTGTGTATTGTGAATTGTATTCTCTTTGTTCTCTCTCCTTCTTCTATCTTTTTTCTTTTTATATACAATTTTTAAAGGAAAGGTGTATTTGAAACTCCTTTAATTTATGACCTTCATCCATTATTTGAATTTAAATAGGAAGGAGTTATGTCTTTATTAATGACATCTTGTTTATGGGGTGGTTGACTTCTGATTGGGTGATCATTATAACAATAACATGTCATAGAATCTAGATGAGACCCTTTTTGAAAACTACATGAAAACCTTCTTATTTATGATTTATAGAGTTAAAGTTTTCTTGCCTTTAGTCGTTTGTCGAGATGTCTAGGTCTTGATCCATTGTGGGCTTCAAGGTCAAGAGTTACTTAGTTGTTGTCCACTAGTCATTGTATCTAAATATATTTTGAGGAACATTGGGTGATCAATTTGACCACATAAAATTTCCTCTTAGTTCTTGAAGTGCGAGAAAATTTTAAGAACTTCAAGAATCTTCCACTAAGTAAAGATCCTATTGCAACTTTTTGGATTATGTAAGTCACAACTATCATTGCATTGTATGTTTTAAGTGATGCATCTATCTTATCACTTCATCTTTACTTATAGAATACAATTAGACATGTGTTGCTTGCATCAATGGATGGTCAACATATGTTCATGTATAGATTAAATGGTTATGATTGATGGTTTTTGCACTTGGAGTGCAAATTTTCCATAAAGTTTTCCACTCTTTTTGAATGCTTCAGAAATTGTCTTTAGCTATTTTCCTTTGAGTTTGATGGAGGAGGGAAGTTTGATGTCTAAAGCTTCTATGGAAGAAGATGATCTAAAAAGTGGTTTTCATGATGATATCTCTTATTTTTGACAGATTTCTCATGTTTGTCTTCCTCTACATTTTTTGTTATTATGTAGCTACCATAGTATGGTGGTGGTGTCATTCACTATGATGGTTTTCCTTATGTGGGTAGACTATCATTCCTCCATGAACCTTCATAGTGGTTTTTTGTGTTGACTCTTGCTTTAGTCATTGGTTTAGCTTTGTCTCGATAAATAACAAAAGAAAGTTGCTTGTTTCATTAACAACTAAGCTAGATGGGGGTGAAAAAGTCACTTAAGATGGTATTTAGATGTCTTCCTAGAAGTTTGAAATATCCTTGGACCTACATCTTCCCTATAAGGGTATCCCAATGTAACACCCTTTCCAAATGTACTAACTAGGCATGTATCATAACTTTGCTCATAGTTATATTGTTCCATAAATTTGTGTATTGGAACGACAAAACTTAACTTGAAATGACCATTCGACTTTTCACTTGAAATGATTATTAATAATTATGGAATGGTTGCTCACTTTTACTTTGTAACAGACGTCGCTCCTTAGAAAAGTTAATCGTTCACTACAACTTCCATAAATTCTATAGTAATTGTTCACTTTCAATGAACAACTACCCAACATAACTTTTTCAATGGGGGGAACAATCATCCTTGACCTTGGAAACTTGCTTTTCATCATATCTAGAAATTTTGATATACTATTTTATGAGAAAAATTCTACAATTTCAATCACAAATTCTTGTCTCTAAGCTATCTAAAGGTCATATTATCTCTCTTTTCTTTTTATTAGATGTAACATCATAACATATGATAATCCATTCTAACATTGCAATAATTCCAATTTATCAATCATAAGTATCATCATATCATAAAATCAACAATTTCACCATTAATACAAACTTAAAATCATGCTTGACTATGATGATTATCATGTTCAACATTCGTTTAACAACATATTATTGGGAAAGCGATTTAACAACATTACACATGTATTTCATGCAACATCTATACTCTTATGCAAAAGAGAGATCTTCTACTTACCTCTCTTCTGAGGATATCAATAGTTCTTCAAGTTGGACATTTTGGATCCTTAAATCTAGAACATCTTGCTAAAATCTTGCTCTCAACTTTTTATGTAAACAAAAATGTTTAAAATGTGTAACATCTTTTTAGAAATAAGACTTTTTTATGTAAAATTTTTAAAATAACTATCAAAACATGTGTTCCCCCTTAACCAAAAGAGCATTCAAGACAATTATCTTCATTAAGATCATATGGCCCATTCTTTCAGAACCACAGTTATCCAACAACCTCTATTATGGAATGGAATTCAATCTTAAACACCCATCTATGATCATTCATTACTTAGAATGATCTATTGCTTTGGAATGAGCATTTGTCCAAGTCAAATAGTTGTTCCTTCTTGTATATTTTCTATAGTACTTAATATAATTTCTATATTAAATTATCTCGTTAACCCAATACATGACAGTAATGTAACAATCCTTTCTAGATACATACCCAAAGAGATGTGTTATTTGAAAACACCCTAAAACATATGCAACAGTAAAATAATGCATGGTATTTTTAATAAATAAAAGCCATATTTCCCCAAAGTGTATTAATGAACATCAATAATTATTCCAAACCAAACACGTGTTTGAAATCCCAATTTATAGAAAAAAACAACTACTTTATGATCCAAATATAAAAATCAATGCATAAATAACATAACTAGAATTAAAAAGTACAAATGACGAAAATGTTTGTTGTCTTATATAACATCTTATGCTAACCCCTAGCTCTATCATTGCCCCGCTGCTCAATGATCTTACCTACAAAATCACAAAGGAATACGGTAAGTGAAACACTCTCAATAAGTAGGTGTCCTTTCGATCCTATACACATAACAATAATATAATTCCGTTTATTATGTGTTTTATCTAATTGTGGTGTTTCAAATATTATGTTAACATCCCAGATACCTGCCAAATTATCTTGGCACCCTGTGCCCAAACTTGAATATTCACGTTATCCTTGATGACTAATATCTAGCAATGTATGTCAACATCTCGAATGTTTGGTGAAAGCACGTGATATCCTAGATGTCATTTATATGGTGTACCTTGTACATATGTTGGATGGGCTTTGGGCCAGGGTCATATAGACGGTTACACAAACTAACTTCGTTGCTTTTATAGTCACACTGCACATAGCTTGATGGCATAGTTCACATAACTCTATCACAAGTCACATTGCATATAGCTTGATGATAAGTCACACAAAATATAGCCTAATGACAAGTCCATACTGCATTTAGCTGGGTGGAATAACCACATTGTATATAGCCTAATGGTGATAATAAGATAATACATCATTTAAATTTTTGACTTGGAATCACTCTAGTCTGGATCAATGTCTTCGTTCACATAATTAGGCACACCCATAACAATTCTCATCTCATAATGCCTTTATTAGAGCCTTATCATTGATTTTTCTCATGTTTATCCCTTATAAGGGGAAAATGGTCAATACTGTAGTTATACATAAGCATTGTTAACATTCAAAACCTTTTTTCTATTTCCCCCAATTATACATGGTGTGTATGAATCCTTCCTACATGGCCATACAATTAGCTAATGTAGGGCATGTAATGCAAAATGTCATATATGACCGTGTGTCCTAAACCATATGGGTATGTATCAATTCCTAAATTAACATGTCCGTGGCTTAACCTAACATGGGAACTATTCTTACCTAAATATACATGACCATGTGTCGAGCAACACACAAGCATGTAGTGTTAAATTGCAGAACTATAAACTGAATTTCCATTACATTTTCTAGCCAACACAAAAATCCAAATCGCCCAAAACAAACTCAAATCATTTGGCTATATGACTATGTTATTTTTCACACAATAGTATAGGCAAACACGCACAAGTGTATGAGTATGTTTATTCAACATATAACCTAGCTTTCCAGTACTACACCTGTAATTATCAATTTTCATATCTTTGATTTAATCATTACCATCCTAGTCAAGCAAAAATTGTTTAAGATTAATAATAATATCCTATGTAGTTCTTCACTAACTCTTAATTTCAGCCATGGTATATCAAACACAGTAAATACATTTACATATTCCAGATTATGCCATTACTAAGATTTTGCATTAATAACCCCAACATAATCATATGAGTTATTACATAATTAGAATTATGTCCATACATTAATTTGATAATCAACCATATATATAATGGTTTGTCCATAATCAGATAAGAAGAGGTTCACCGTACTTACCTATTTCCCAATGAGGTAGTTAGTCATCAAGTGGCAAGAATTTTCTCAGTAATGCCTTATGTTTCCTTGGCTCAAAGACTTCAAAAATCCCTTCAGCTCTTTCAACTTTCTCTATTTTAGTGAATATAGTAGCAAAAGTGAGCCAAAATATGTTTGGAGTCTTTTTATTTTAACTGCAACGTACGATACATGGTTATGTGCCTTACTATACATGGGCATGTATGTCGTTACCCAAAAAGATAGTTTTTGAAATTGTTGCAAAATTGATTCTTGTCCAAAATTCAAATGCATTGACCATGCAAGGATGTGTACACCAATATACACAGACGTATATGTCTTCCAAACTTGTCCAATTCTTATGCGTCATATTGGAAAAGACTATTTTGCCTATTCTATCATATATAGAGGTGTATAACCTACTACTGTTCCAAAATAACACATATGCAAAAATAAACATATCCATAAGGTAAAAATATATAAATACC
The DNA here is from genome assembly GCF_011075055.1 of Mangifera indica. Classification (NCBI taxonomy): domain Eukaryota; kingdom Viridiplantae; phylum Streptophyta; class Magnoliopsida; order Sapindales; family Anacardiaceae; genus Mangifera; species Mangifera indica. The sequence goes on from NC_058147.1 coordinate 13,806,520, forward strand.
TTTGGATAGACCTATGAGTGCTACATTTCTCTTTAAGTTAGAGCTATGTCCACAATGGTCTATAACTACCTATAAAGCATTAAAACCACTTATGAGCTCAAGCTCAGTTAAGTTGAGCTCGTTTAAACCAAGCTCAAGCTTAAATAGGCTTGGTTCAGATCTAACCCTATCTCTGACCTCAATAACTCAACCACGATGTTTATAGAAATTTGTTCATATTTCCACTTAGGAATGGTCAAAGGCTATAATAAACCAGATGGTCTCTAGTGCTTAACCTTAACTTGTTGGCATACCAAACACTTGGCAACAAAATCAATTACATCCTTCTTCAAGCCAGACTACTAAAATAACCTTTTTAGATCTTGATACATTTTTACACTCTTAGGGTAAGCAGTGTAAAAGGAACTGTAAGCCTTTATAAGGATTCTACTACTTAAATCAACGTCACAAGGAACATAAACCCAATCTCGAAACCTAAATACATCATCAGTCATAGTAAACTCTACCTTAGTATCCTTGGTAACTCTTTGCCTTATTTATACATATTACTCATCTATCAATTATGCTATATGGATCTCATCCAAAAGAGTTGACTGAATCTTTAATCTAGCCATCAACCCAATAACCAACTCTATCTTCTTCCTTACCAAATCCTATTGCAACTCATGACAAGTAGTGATATGTGATAAGACCACTTTTCTTCTCAAAACATCTACCATGGCATTGGTTTTACCTTAGTGGCATCTAATAGTATAATCATAATTCTTTACTTGCTTCAACCACCTTCTTTGTCTTATATTCAACTCTTCTAGGTGAAGAAATATTTTAAACTTTTATGGTCAGTGTGTATATTACACTTTACTTTATATAGGTAATGTCGCTAAATTTTCAGAGCAAACACTACTACGGCTAAGTCTAAGTCATAAGTATGGTATTGAGTCTTATAATCTTTAAGTTATTAAGAGGTATATGTAATCACCTTACCTCTCTACATCAATACAACTCTCAAACCGAGGTGAGAAGCATCTATATACAAGTCATATTCCTCACTTTCAATCAGTAATGCCAAAACTTTTGTCAAAGTCAATCTCAATTTTAGTTATTGAAAACTCCTCTCACAAGTATCAAACATTCTAAAAAGAGCATTACTCTTAGTTAACTCAGTCAACAGTTGAGCCAACTTGGCAAAGCCCATTATGAACCATTTATGGTACCTTGCAAAAATTAGAAAACTTTAAACCTACCTAGTTGTCTCAGGTCTTTGCCAATTCAATACAACCTTAAAATTACTTGATTCCACCAAGATAACATCAGCTGACATAATATGCCCTATGAATGCCATTTAATCCAATCAAAACTTACACTTGGAGAACTTATCATATAACTACTTATCACATAATCTTTACAACACAAATCTCAAGTATTGCTCATACTTCTCTTGAGTACTAAAATATACCAAAATATTATTGATAGACATGAGTATGAATTTGTCAAGGCAATCTTGGAAAATCATATTCATCAGGTCTATGAAGACTATCAGAGCATTAGTAAAGTTGAAGGGTATCACCACAAACTTATAGTGTTCGTATCTTATCTTGAATGCAATCTTTGAAATATTTCTCTCAACCACTCAAACTTGATGATACCCTGAACTCAAGGTAATTTTCAAAAATATCAAAACACTCTTCAATTAATCAAACAAGTCATCAATTCTTGATAATGGATATTTATTTTTAACTGTCACCTTATTCAACTCAATGTAATAAATGCACATGTGCGTAGACTATCTTTTATTTTTCACAAAGAGGATTGGTGCACCCCAAAGTGAATGGCTCGGGCTGATGAAATCATTATCTTGAATCTCTTACAATTGCTTCTTCAATTCTTGAAGTTTGGTTGGGACCATTCTATTAGATGCTTTAGAGATAGGTGTCGTCCTAAGAGCCAACTCAATACTAAACTCTACCTCTCTCTTCGACGTCAACCCTAACAAGTCATTAGAAATTAGATCTTGAAACTTACACACAACGAAAGTGGACTACAAACTTAAGACTTTCTCATTTGATCTATTTACCACATAAGCCAAGTAATTTATATAACCCTTACTTAGAGTTTTCCTTACTTTAATGCTTATGATCATCATACTCAACACAAAGACCTCATCAAAATGTGAATTCCTCACAATCTTCTTGATAGAATTGAACTTTCATTTTTCTATATTCAATCTTAACTCTATACCGACTCAAGAAGTTCATAGCTAAAATCATATCAAAGTTGGGCATGTCAAATATAATCAAATCAAAGACCATCTCTTGACCTTCAAAGTTACTATCTCATTAAACAGACATTTCAATGCATATATGGTCAACTAGTGTAGGCTCTAATCTTAATCTATCAATAATCCCTTATGTAATAAAACTATAAGTGGTATTAAAATCAATTAGCACATACAATGGATAAGAATGAAAAAGTAACTAACCTATCATTATTAATTGGTTGGTTTTAGCCTAGGTCTGAGTGGCTACAAATACTTTGGGCTATCCTCCCTTAATAGTCTACTTAGTAGAGGTGTACTTACATGCAAAATGGTTTGGTTGCTTATATTTGTAACACAATCTCTGCCTTACACAATTACCAATGTGTTTGCGCCTATACTTGTAATAAGGAGAATGACTATCATACCTCGGTTAGCCCCCGTACCATGGCTACTCATATTATCTCAACCTTTTGCCCTTCTAGTTCCTCTTGGATCTTTTGGAATGGAATCTCTTATTGCCTTTGGAATCTTGGTTACTTTTCTCATAATTGTTACTAGATACTACTTGATCATATCTCAAGGTTAAGATTACTGATGTGGGTTGCTTTATCATGCCTCACTCTTAGGTTATCTTTAATCTCATGGCTTCTAATCTTTAGGCTCTACTCAATACCTCTAAATATGCTTTAGGAAGGTTGTCTCCAATCAATAAATCTTTAGCAATCTCTAATCTCAGATCGTTGATCAAATTTCCATTTTGCTTTTATCATTGTTGGCTACAGTAGAGGCTTATTGAATAAGTACATTGATTTTGGTGGAGACCTCTTTCATTATCATGCATTCCTATCTCAAATTAAGGTACTTCTTTGCTTGAACATACAGGATATAAATTGACAAATATTATCTCTCAAAAGTCTCTCTAAACGCAGCTTATGTCATCATATCAGTCTTACAAGTATCACTTAACATCCATCACCTTATCTTAGCATCATCTCTAAGCAAGTAACTAGCATATCAGATCCTTTAATTACATGTCATCTCAAAAAGTCTTATAGTCTTAACAACCTCAAGCCACTCCTCAGTTAAAACAGATCTAGTCTTTATACCACTATGAAATTCCAAATGCTAATATCTGCTAGCTAAACTATATATGGGGTGGAGTGTCCCTACTATCACTAGTAACAATGGCCTTCTAAACCTATTTACTCATTTAATCTAGTTGAAGCAATAAATCTATAACTATTAGATGCTCAACAATATGAGAGACCTCAACTAGATGTCCCACACTTTTAAATGCCTCATGATTTTTTCGAGAACCTACTAAACAATTTGTTGAATTATAGAACTATCAATTTGTGGTGTTTCAACTGCATTAAAGGCCCGTCCTTGTGTGTATCCTTGGCTGCCCTATAAAGTAGGGACACTTTAATCATTAACTATGAGTCTCTCAGATCTCCTTATCTTGAAATCACACATATGTTTAAACATATATACCATAACTCAAATGCAAGTTAAATAATACCCATAGTGGTTAACACAAGAGAATGATCAACATTGCATGAGAGGTTACTCAATTACTTATGCATATAAAGACACTTAACATCTTTGGGTTCCAAACCATGTTGTGATACTAAAAATGTAACACCTTTCTCTAGATAGATACCGCTATTCAAAATATGTACTTGAAGAGTCGCATTATTTCAAAACATCCCAAAAACCTATGTAATAATAAAATAAATCCATTGTATTTTTAATAAATAAAAGCCACATTTCCTAAAAAGTGTATTAACAAACATCAATAATTATTCCAAACCAAACCATGTGTTTGAATCCCAATTTACAAAAAAACAAGTACATAATGTTCCCAATATCAAAAATCAGTGCATATATAACATGGTTAAAATTGAAAAGTGCAAATAACAAAAAAAAAACCCCTCGTTTCAAGTAACATTTTGAGCTGACCTGCTAGCTCTGTCACCGTTCTCCTTTTTAATAATCTTACTTGCAAAATCACAAATGAACACAATGAGTGAAGCACACTTAATAAGTAGGTGACCTCTCAGTTTTATGTATATAATAGTAAAACAATAATATAATTCCAATTATTTTGTGTTACATCTAGTTGTGGTGTTCCAAATATTACATCATGATGCCTAATACCCATCCAATTATCTAGGCATGTTGTGCTCAAACTTGAATAGTTGTGTCATCCCAAATAATTAATACACAACAATGTTTATTGACGTCTCAAATGCTTGGTGAAAGCACGTGATATCTTAAATTTCATCTATATTGTGTACCCTATATGCATGCTAGCTAGGTTTCTGTCTAGGGTCACATAAACGGTTACATAGACTAACCTCATCGCTTTCATAACCATATTGTACATAGCTTAATAGCAAGATCACCCTGCACATAGTTTGGTGACAAGTCACACTACACATAGCTTAGTGAAAATCGCATTATACATAGCTCGGTGATAAGTCTACACTATAATCAACTTAGTGGAATAACCACACTACACACAACTTGATAGTGAGAATAAGAAAATACATCATTTTGGTTGTCGACTTAGAATCACTCTAGTCCAAGTTTGTGTTGTTGTCTACATGGTCAAGAACACATATAACATTTCCCATCTCATAATTCCTTCTTTAGTGCCTTATCATTTGTTTTCCTTTTGTGTATCCCTTATAGGGGTAAAATGGTCATTACCATGGTTATAAATAAGTATTGCTAACATTCAAAACCTTCTTTTCTATTTTCCCCAATTATACATAGGGGTATGTTCTCTCTACACACAGGCATGCAATCCAAAGTGGCATACACAACCTTATGTCTCATACCACATGAGCACGTATCCATTCCTGTATTAATAAAAGCTTGGCTTAACCTAATACAGGAACTATTCTTCCCTAAATATACATGACCATGTGTTGAGCAACACAGTAGTGTGTAGTGTTAAATTGCAAAGCTACAAATTGTATTTCCATTATGTTTTCCAACCAAAACACTCAAAACATACTCAAATCATTTATTCATATGACTATGTGATTCTCCACGCATTAGTATCGATGAAAAGCACACAAGTACATGGGTATATTTATCCAACACATAATTTAGCTTTCTAATACCACACCTATGATTGCCAATTTTCATTTCTTTGATTTAATCCTCACCACCTTAGTTAAGCAACAACTGTTTAAGATTAATATTGATATTCATATATAGTTTTTCACTAATGTCTAATTTTAGCTATGGTATATCAAACACAGTAAATACATTTACATATTCCATAACATGCCATTACTAAGATTTAACATTAATAACCCCAACAAAATTAGTCATTACATAATTAGAATTATATCCATATATTAATTAGATAATCAACCATACATGTAATGTTTTGTCCATAATCAGATAAAAAATGGTTCAACGTACTTACCTCTCTTTTAGTGATGTAATTAGTCGTCATGTGGCAAGAATCTTCTCAATAATCCATCATGTTTCATTGGCTCAAAGACTCAAAAAATCTGCTCAACTTCCTTTGCTCTCTCTGTATTTTCAGTGAATATAGTAGCAAAAGTGAGCCAAAATGTGTTTGAAGTCTTTTATTTTAACTGTAATGCATGATTCATGATTGTGTGCCTCACCATACATAAGCTTGTATGCTATTACCCAAAAATAGTAGTTTCTGAAATCACCACAAAATTGATCCTTATCCAAAATTCAGATGCATTGACTATACACATGTACACCAATATACACGGATGTGTATGTCTTCAAAACTTAGCAAATTCTCATGCATCACATGAAAAAAGATTATTTTGCCCTTGCCATCATACATAGAGACATGTGGCCCACCAACCTAGCTGTGTAACCTCAAAATAACACATATACAAAAATAAACATGTTCACAAGGCAAAAAAATATAAATACCCATCGACATACCTATGAGTGCTACAAGTAATTTACCAAACCACCTTTAAACATGCTAGTGGGTGTTATAGTATAGTACAAGAATATTAAAATGGAGAATTTGTAGTTGTAGTGCCTGTCATGGTTGTTTCCTCTCCTTTCCTATCCTACGCTTATTCATATACTTGGTGGAAAAAGTACATTTATAACTCTCTTAGACTAGGATCTTAATATGTAATTTGAATGTAAATGAGAGGAAATTATGTCTATATTAGTGAAATCTTGTTTATAGGAGAAGTTAAAGTCTTGTTGCTTGATTGTTACAAGGATGTTGTGCAGTAAAACCTAAGTGAGATCCTTTTTGTATAGTTAAAGTCGTCTAGTCATTAGTCAATTGTTGATGTGTTTATACTTTGAATTAGATTTTATTGGGCTATGGAGTTTGGTTAGTCATCATCTACTAATCAAAACAAAAGTAATGCCTATTTAACTGCATAGCAAAAGTAATGCAATTATTTCAAAATTTTCCATTTGGTATGTTTAAGAAGGAAGCAAATTAAACTTCACTGAAAAGTAACTTCAATTTTAGAATTAATGTGGTAAAGGATTTCAAGAAACTATACTTATTTTGTTAAAAAGTTTTGGAAGTATATATATATTGGAATTATTAATAGTGAATTGTTTGTTTAAGTTCATGTAAGGAATTAAAAATATTTAAGAGAGACACTGAAATGTGGAATCATCCATCCATTTTATTATAAGATTTTTTATTTATATTACCATCTTGATATTTGTTTATTTGAATATTATATGAAAAAATTATTGTAGGTTTTATCATAAGAATCTATTAATAATATAGTAGTTGAAATGTCTCACACAAATTTAGAAAACCATATTTTATTTAGAATTGACGACGCCGTTTTAATTTGATTATTAAAAATAAAAATTTATACAAGAAGCGTGAACATATTTAGAATACATATTTCCATAACACAAAATACTTATGGAGATAAATTGTCCACAACAAAGTAGTAGCATGAGGTTATCCATGTCTCAACAAGATAAAACTATATTCAACACCAATAAGAATTAATGTACAGTACAACAAAAACCGTAATGAGCACAATTACATAGGACACTATAAAACAAATATAAAATATATTTATATCAATGTAGTTACTGTCTTTTTCAATATCAATTGAAGGTGTCAACTTCAATGTTGGTAATCCAATTATCTCACAAGTTTTGGGTAATGGCAATCCACAAAGTAGATAATTTCCCTTTGCAAATTGTGTAATTCTCTCAGAAGTCTTATCAGATAAATTAATGTGAGTCACACTAAAAACAGATAAAGTATAAATCTCCACTAGTTTAGGAGGGATTTTCATGTTCAAGTTATTGTAAGAAAGATTCAAACTCTCAATTTTCTTGAGGTTTGAGAATGTATCTGGTATTCATCCACTCAAATTATTGTGGGAAAAATTTTGTGTAAGATTTCTATTAAGTTTTCCAATCTAATAAGATATATCACCTATTACGTTGTTGCAAGAAAGATAAATTTCAGACATCTAGCTAAGTAGTCTCCCTTGATAATGGTAAGGCATATTCATTGTTGTGAACTCTACCGTTTCTCTTGGTGGAGAACTTAACCAATTATTCATCATTAAGAATCTTTATAACTATAAGATAAATCATCATAATCTCCTTCATGAAGTGCAGTCTTGTCCAAGCAATGTGGAATATAACCAGAAAGCTTGTTATGAGAAAGATTGATCAAACGTAATCGATTCAAATGGCACAACTGAATTAGAAGTCAACCATCAAGATTATTGTTATTCAAGATAAGATATCTTAAATGAGAAAGCTTACCAACCCAATTTGGAATGATACCATTTAAGCCATTATAGCTAAGATCTAATGTCCCCAAAGAAGTGCTATTATAAAATGTATTGCTTAATAGTCCTTGCAACCTATTTCTAGATAATTGAACTGGTTTAATTAACTTGAAATAAGATGGCAATAGCCCATAGATATTATTCTCTGAAGGGTCCAAGACTTCAAGATTTTCAAGTTGACAAAACTCAATTGGAATTATACCTTTAAATCAATTCTTAGCCATTGTAACATCTACCCAAAGCGACATATTTCCCAACCATCTTAGGATCCTACCAAAGAGATGGTTATCACTTGAATACATCGCCTGTAACATAGAAGAATTGGAGAAGTTTTTTGGGATTTGCCCAATGAACTTATTACCATTTAATTGTAAACCAAACAAAAGTGGCAGGTTAAAGCTCTTTGAGAATATATGGCCTTGCAACTTGTTGTTTGATAACGCAAGGAGTTGTAATGAAAGGCAACCCGTGGCCAAGTGCTTAGGTATCTCACCTGACAAATTGTTGTTGGATAAGTCCAAACTCTCCGATGATTTCATGTCACCAATGTAAGAGGAAATCCTTCCATTGAAGTCATTTCTTGAAAAGTTTAAAGATACTGTTAATAGAACATAAGTGGTAAGTTCTATTGAAATATAACTATGGAAGAAATTGATTGAAATGTCTGAAGTTCTTAAATGCATATGAGCAATACAAGGCAATAAAAAAGCCATGAAAGAGAATTATTGACAAGGCGAAGTGTGTCCGACTTTGTGTTATTCTCTAGCAACCAATTTGGAAATCCTCTTGTAAGTCATGTTAATGGTAAAGGAATTTGGGAAATATGCCAACATCTCCATAACCAAACAATATGATGAAGCTTAACTGGAATTTGGAGCCAAAGAATGTGATTCAGGTTCAACATATATATGGTTGTGTTCACTATAAAATTTCTTGAGTTTCGATAGCTTTAAAAATGGTTCAATTGAAATTGGGATCTTAAAAATGATTTTTTGAAAGTCTAAGGTCTTGCAGGATGCGAATCGCTTAAGGGAAGCTGAATAGATGTTTCCCCCAAATTGATTAGAAGAGATATCTAGTGTCTGAAGGGAAATCATATTTGCAAAGCATTGAGGCAAAACACCTTGTTGCTCATGATCATCGATGTGAAACTCCCATAGTTGTACACTTTCACAAAGCCCAGAAATCAATAACCAATATATTGTTTCAATTATAAAAATGTGTAGAGGAATAAAGTTAGCATAACATATTTAATAAATCCATGTCTTCATATCTAATTGTTGTAGGCGTGATAACGCTTCTTAATATCTTTATTCTTTTAATCACCTATTAAAACTGATTAGATTGACCTCAAAATTTTTAATCATGATGAATAATACATACATGTATTTCGTAAAAATTAAATAAAGTCAATTATTTTGTGACCTCAAGCGAACAATATCTGTTGGGCTATTTATAACAAATTACTATTTTTATATTGAATTTTCTTCTTGGAAATTTCTAGTTCAAACATAATTTACTGTGGATTGGAGAAAAAGAATGGGTTACTAACGTTGATTAGGGAATGTGCCATTGAGCCCGCAATAAGACATTGATAAAATTTCCAAAGAAGTCGATCTAAGGACTCCAAGAAAGCTACTGTCTATAGTAGTTCTATCCATGTTCAGATACACCAAATTCTCAAAGTTAAGAAAACCTGCAATAATTAACAAAAATAACTTTGAGATTTCTAGAGAAATGTAAGATGAACAATTCTTCAATTTTCCTTGAAAGATAACTTTTTTCTTTTTTACATCAAACTATGAACTGTAACACTCCTCTTAGGAAGCATATCCCTGGTGGTAATTATCCTAAAAAAATGTGTCACGTATAAATAAATGCTTATATTAAAACACTTATTTAATGTAGATTAATGAGTAATACCATATATTTATTGAAATTAAATCAGCATGTCAAAAGGTATCATGAAAATGAGCATAACAATTGCAAAAAAAATCATTATTCTCAATGTGCATAATTTCATGAAAATATTAACTAAGATAATGGAATAATAGTAGCTAAATCTGTAGCTCAGCATACCGATCCACTCACCTCCCCCTTGGCCCACTGTCTTTCCTATAAACAAATATAGATAAAAAAATATATAGTGAGTATAAATACCTAGTAGGCACTCATGATTTCACTAGTATTCCTTGTTAACCTTTCCTTGATAGAGTCTCACTATCAAATGCACCCCATGTGCAACAGCTTGTCACTTGTCTCAAGTGCCTCATATGGAAATCTGTTTCATATGCACACCGAATCAAACACTCATCTCAGGTATCTCTTATAACCATAATCGAGATAGACACCTATCTCAAGTGTCGCTTACCTCCCTTTAAAATAACGAGGTATTCTCATTCCACTTCTAAGGATCAAGACGTCTCATCAATCAGCCTGTGCATTCTTAATATCGAGATGACTCATCAACTGGCCCTTGACACAACTCACCCATAGTTATATATGATTATACTTGGTTTTCAGCCTCGACCCCTTACAATCCCCTTATGAATATCCTTGATGGAGTCTCATCATTTCATACGTCCCTAACACACCTAACTGGACACTCAACTTAGATGCCTCCTATGTCTTCGTATTAGGTAGGGCATTCATCTCAAATATCTCTTACATCAATTTTCACCAACCTCAAACACCCATCTCAACTGTCATTCACATTATCATCACATATGGAATTACTTTCATTTTTCCCTTATTTAGAACCGAGATGTCTCATTAATCAGTCTGAGCATTCTCAAGACCATGACATCTCATTAATTGGCCTCCAATACAACTCATAATTATGCCTTATGTGTTTGAGCTCAGTCCTTTACAAACCCTTACGGACACTAAATATATCTCTATGTTTATGAACAATGCTAACATTACCTTCTTGGGATTCGACTCAAACCCAAAATACTTGGTACAAGTGAATTATAGGTGGTATGAATGTGTTTTAAATGGAGCGGGTGCACGTTAATTCATATGGGTGCACACACAATATAACAACCTATGAAAGTGTTATTTAATTGATGCAAGTGCACCTTAGTTCATGTAGGCATGCACACAATATAATAGGCCATGGTTTCTCTTATTCTTTTTTTAATTCATATTCACAGCATGCAGTCTTCTTTGTTCCTTTCAAAGATGACGTGAACTCTGCCTTTATCAACAACAAATGTTTTGCCCCTACTAGACGTATAATGACACACTAGCCCAAAGATTTCGCACAACCGACGTTTTGAGTGCACATTCGGCATTCACGATATGTTACATGACTGTGATGTGCCCAACTCACTGGTGGTAATGCTCTTGTAGGTGCGCATCCGATACCTTGGTGAACTCTAGATATGCCTAGGCACTAGCCTGGCTTTTAGTAGCATTGGGTGATAACCCAACCAAGGGACAACCACAAAATTCTCATATGCCTATGTCCTATCATCGACTACCATAGTCCACCGCTGACTTTTGCCAATCTAAAGTTCTAGGGGTCCTAACGTCTCTAACCATCTAATCTCTATCTACGAGTTATCATGCTTAGAACAAAATATGATTGAAAAAAAACTTCACTTCTTATTGCTTAGAAATACACAAGAGTTATGTTTTATACAATAAAGTTCCCGCCAAACAATTGCTGGTTGATGACAGCTGTCATTCTTTAATCTTTACTATTCATTGGAGACCACATCCAATAATGACCTGACCTTTACTTCTGAAAAACCACAAATGACAGTAGCTGCATGTGGAAATCGCATTATTAACTCTCCAAAACGCACTGTATCGCTAAAGTTAAAACTCTGCTACTAACACTACAACTTCACTCTGCTTCTGCTACTATAATCAAAATTTGCTCTTTTACATCCTCCCTCAATTCTAACTAAGAAATAGTTAGAATTCCAACCAAAAAAAAGAGTAACTCAAATCTTCTAGTAGCTTTCTTAATTCTGCTTAACTCAACTTCTTTACAAATAATCCTCCCTACAGCTCACTTGAATTTCTATAATTTTTCTTCCAGCAGCTTCAATTTCAAAAAGAAATTCTTTTACATTGTCATTTTCTCTTGTAATTCTCACTACTCGAAGTTTATCTTTGAGTAACTCAAATCTTGCAGCTGACAGTGTTTTAGTAAAAACATCAGTTACCTGATATTGTGAAGACACATATTGAATTGCCACAGATTTAGAAACCACTTGCTCACGAATAAAATGCACATCCAGCTCAATGTGCTTTATCCTTCCATGAAACACAGAATTCACTGCCAATGAAATAGCACTCATATTGTCACACCATATTACTGCTTGACCAAACCACTCTAAATCCAATTCATTGAATAGAGATCTTAACCATGCAACCTCTGTAGCTACCTGGTTGAATGCCCTGTATTCTGATTTAGTGGAGGATAGAGCCACCACTCTTTGTTTTTTAGAGCTCTACTGAACTAGATTACCTCTAAGGGAAATGCAATACCCGTTTGTGGATCTTCGTCCTTTAAGTTTCCAGCCTAATCTGTATCTGAAAAAACCTCCAAATTCAATATCGAAGATGGCCTAAATATCAAGCCATATTCTAGTGTACCTTGAATATATCATAATACTCTTTTTACTGCCTGTCATTGAAGTTATGTTAGCTCCTTCAAGAACTGACTTAGCTTATTTATTACATAAGAAAAATCAAGTCTAGCAAGGGTCAAATATTGCAGTGCTCCAATAATACTTCTATACATCGTTGGCTTATCAAATACAAGACTGTCTCTAAGAAACAATTTACTACCTACGACCATAGGTATGGAAACAGATTTACAATCCTGCATGTTCACCTTATGCAAGAGATCAGAAGTATATTTTGTTTGGCTCACTTGACTTCTCTTTGCTTCGAGACCCAAGAAAAAATTCAATTCACCCATACCTTTCAGTGTAAATTGATTATTTAGATTAGTTATTAGCCTTCTAATAAAATCAGAATTTGGCCCTGTGAGTAATATGTCATCAACGTATATGAGTACATATACTACTGATATGCCTTGTTTAAAAACAAATAAACTAGAATCAGCCACTAAGTTCTTGAAACCTTTATTTATTAACACCTGTTTTAACTTGTCATACCAAGCTCTTAGGGCCTGTTTTAGGCCATGTAATGCCTTCTATAATTTACAAACAAAACTAGGTCTCAACTTGTCTTCAAACCCTTTTGGTTGGGTCATAAACACCTCCTCTTGCAAATCCCCATTGAGAAAAGCATTGTTGATATCAATTTGGTGAATTCTCTCGTCCAAAACCACTGCCAAGGTGAGCATAACTCTTATTGTTGTTGCCTTTATCACTAGACTAAACGTATCAAAAAAATCCACTCTTAGAGTTTGTTGAAATCCCTTGGCAACAAGCCTGAATTTTAGTTTTTATAGAGTTCCATCAGCATTCATTTTTTTCTTAAAAACCCATTCGTGATCAACAACATATGTAGCCTAAGTAGGTGGCACTAACACCCAAGTTTGGTTCTTTATCAAAGCATCAAACTCTGCTTGTATTGCTTGAACCCATAATGGATTAACAAGAGCATCTGCTACTAATTTAAGCTCTATAATTTGTGACTTTACTATATAGAGTTTTGGTTAAGGCAGACTACCAGTTTTTTGCCTAGTAACCATTAGATGAATCAAGCAACTTGGTGCTTGAACAGGAGTTAGATCATGATGACTCTTACAATCAACATTATTATCACACCTAGACTTGGTTATTGAACTCTAATGCACACCATGAACATCAACTTCCAGATTAACAGTGGTGAAAGTGTCATTCGAATCAAGCATTTTAAGAGATGTATAGATGTAAGAGATACTTTCTGAACAAGATTTTTCTGAATTTGATAAAGAAATGAACAAATCTGGTGACATTTCAGAAGATATGTGTTGATCCTTAGAGGTGTTTTCTCTCGACCTTTCCATTTTGTTGATGGGTGTATCGACATAGATGTCTAAACTCTATTCCATGAGTCTGCAAGTAATTCACTAATGGTCTATACTCTCCCCCCTTGTCACTCTGAACGACTTTAATTTTTTTGTCAAACTAGTTTTCAATTTTTTTATGAAATTGGGTAAAGACTTGATAAACCTGAGCCTTGGATTCTAAAGGATAAATCCAAGTGAATCTAGAAAATCATCAACAAAGTGTATGTAGTACTTGAACCCTTCTTGAGACAATACAGGGGCTGGTCCCTATACATTAGTATGAACTAAATCTAAAGGTGCTTTGGCTCTTGAATGAGAAGCAGGAAAACTTGACTGGCAATTCTTACCATATTGATAATCCACACAAAAAAACTTTTATTCTCAACATTAGTAGTAGTCGACAAAGTTTTTAGCATCTTAGTGAGAACTTGTTTACAAGGGTGGCCTAATCTTTTATGCCACATCACAAGATCCATTTTATTAGACTAAAAAATAACACTGTTTATTGAATTTGAAACATCAGACATAGTTTTCAAAGATGGAACATATGACTGACCCTGAACAAATGTTGCAATAGGAATAACAAGCTGATATAGTCCTTCCTTAATGACTCCATAAAGAAGCACTTCCTTAGTTTCCTTATCCTTGACAACACAAACAACATTAGCAAACTCAACTAAGACAGAATTTTCAATAACAAGTTTAGAAATGCTAATAAGATTTTTGGTACACATAAAACATTAAGCAAGGATATGGATTTGTTTATAAAACAGGTAGGAAGAGTAATACAACTTGTATGTGTGATGGGCAAGCATTCACCGCTACCAACCTGGAGCTGGTTTTTTTCAGTGTATAAGGAGCTAACATCCTCTTACTGAAGTCAGAGACAATATGATCTGTCGCCCTTGAGTCAAAGTACCAACTGGGATCATTAACCATTTCAGGAGTTACAACAAAAGACTTTGCTAAGATACTAGCATGATTAGCAGTTGTCTTGCTCTTACCAGACTTAATACCACTATCCTCTTATAATTCATTTATAGCTGAAAAACTAGTCTGATTCATTGCCTTTCCACTAATTGGTTGAAAATATACCTTCTGTTTTACTTGAGAGTTACTAACAGCTTGTGACATAAATAGAGCAGCTTCTGATCTCTGAATGTCATCTACCTCATTCTGTTGTCCACCACCACTAAAACCTGTAGGCAGTCTGGTATTTCCAATGTATGTCATATCAAACCTATGATAGCAGTGTAGGGTAATGTGTCTTATTTTTCCACATACTTGGCATACAACTTTTATATTCTGAAAATTTCGACCCTTAGACCTTTCACCACTTATATTATTGTTTACTGTTGACTCAGAACTGGTTTGATTCATATTTCTCAATCTTTCAGTGCTTCTATCATTTTGACTCTTCCAAGACTCTACAATATTATTTCCCTTAACTTGGCCAACATAGTGAGCAGTGCTACCACCAAAAACATCCAGATTCATTACACTATTCCTATTAATTCGTTCCTCAAATTTTTGCAACAAGAATTTAAGCTCAGCAACAGTGATCTTATCATTTCTAGAATCCAATTTTGAGTACACATGTACAATAACTAGATCAAACTCAACAACTAAGCCATCCACTATAAATGTAACTAATTCACCTTCAGATATAGATTGACCACTTGCATTCAAAGCATCTGCTATTTTTTTCATTTTCTTTATATAACTACTAACACTCATAGCAACTTTTTTCATAGTTTGTAAAACATTTTTTAAGTGAACAACTCACACCTTAGGCTCAGTTACAAAGAAACTTTCTAATGATTTCCAAACATCACTAGCAGTTACACACTTAGCTATATGATTGAACATGGACTCTAGAATAGACGCTAGCAGCTAACTCAATAACACCTTGTCATATTTCTTCCACATAAGATATTCTGGATTAGACTACTTTGTAGCGTCAGTTTCACTCTCATTCTTAACAAAAATAAAAGGAGATGGACAAGGATCTAAACTTGTCAAATGATCCTCCAAGTCGTGTGCACCTATTGTGAATAGTGCTTGAGCTCACTAGAAGCGATAATTGTCTTCAGTTAGCTTTGGACTCACGATCTGAAGGCCAAAAGTGGAAAGGTTCCCGAATTGAGGTGTTATACTCATTTGAGAGACTTTGCCACTATTGTATCGATTTGAGGACTCTGGACTACAAGAATCAAACACAATTTCAGCCATTGACGCTAGTCAAAATGGCTTTGATACCAAGAACAAAATATGACTGAAAAAAAACTTCACTTATTATTGTTTAGAAATACACAAGAGTTATGTTTTATACAATAAATTTCCCGCCAAACAATTGCTAGCTGTTGATAGCTGTCAATCTTCAATCTTTGCCATTCATTGGAGACCATATCCAACGATGACCTGACCTTTACATTTGAAGAGCCACAAACGACAGTAGCTGCATGTAGAAATCGCATTATTAACTCTCCAAAATGCACTGTATCGCTAAAGTTAAAACTCTGCTACTAACAATACAACTTCACTCTGTTTCTGCTACTACAATCAAAATTTGCTCTTTTACATGCTCACATGGATTCCATTAACAACAAATTGTCAAACTGCATTCCATTGTGTGTCTGTGTATGGCATTTCTCTAGTTTTCATCCACACAAACACCATAAGCACATGTAATTTCTCACATATAAAGACTAAGCAAGCACACATACATAATATACATAATCTACACTCCTGGAAACGTACAAAACACAACATACAAAGACTATAATTAGAAGGGTTATATGAAAGAAAATTAAGGATTGATGGCCTACCTCTCTTCTTATGATCATGTTGGTCTTCCTGTGGCAAAGGTTTCTCCAGCGATCTCCTTCCTTAGTCGATGCATAACGACTTCTCCTCTCTCTTTCTCTTTTTCTAACGCAATGCTCTGGAGTTATCATCAAAATAGAGCAAAGTCCATAGGATTTCTATTTAAATTCCCAAAATACAATTATTTGCCATCCATAATTATTCCAGCACCTTATCTAGCGAGTGTGTATATGCCTTAATTATATTTCCATAAATGCATAAAGATATACATAATTGCACGGGCGTGCTTGATCCCTTCCGAGTTCCTACTTTGGGATACCCAATCTTCGAAAATAAGCATATACACATAATTTAAACCAAAATTTGAGCAATAAAATGTAGTATCGGATAATAAGGAAATAACTGAATTACCCTTTACACTAACCCAGTGTATTACATGAACATTCAATGTTAATTATAAGGAATATACCTTCTTATTTAATAAAAGCGAATTACAGTCTTATCCCTCAAATTTAATAGAGTATTAAAGCAGTGAGAGCTTGTAACGATAATTAATTGATTTTTGAGTGTAAGTTTGATTAAAAATATGACACTTGCCAATTTTTAAAGCTTAGCATGTAATGGATTAGTCTTTTTGTAGTTTAGTAATTACAATTTTAAAAGCAGTGAGGGCTTATTATGATAATTAATTGATTTTTGAGCGTAAGGTAATAAATGTTTTTTGATAAACTAATTCTTTTGTAGTTTAGTATTAATGATGTTATGTCACCGAGCTATTTTGAATTAATGATAGAAAATTAAGAGGATTTAGATGAATTGCCGAGGGTTATACAACCATTAGGATAAATTGGTGTTGTAATAGAAGTATTTCAATTCTTTAGGCTTGTTTAGAATAAGATAAGGATCATGAAAGATTTTACAGTAGGTTGTTTGGCATTTTAATTGTTATAGTATAAAAAACACAAGTATTATTTATTTCCAGTGATTAAGCACATAAAGATTTGGGAGGGTCAGGAGAGGAAACACTGACAACATAAAGAAAAAGGGTTTGTCATTTTATTTTCTAATGGATTATGTTTTAGAGAATGAGTATTTTATTATTTTTTGCTATGAATTTGATTTGAATAACATGATATGAAATTAACTTTAGGGATTTGTTGCTGTAAACTTTTAATGGGTAGGTTATATTTGTAGTTCCTGAAAAAACGCTCTATAACATTAAATTAACATGAAACTTTACTCTTTGAACTTCTGCAGTTTGAATTCCAAAAGTTGCACCTGCATACTGATTTTTTATTGAAGCCCAATTTCTTATGTTTTGTTTTAGACTTCTTAAGGATCCTTTGAAAATTAATTTCACCCACAAACTTAAACTCCAAGTACTGTTTTTTTCAGTTAATTTTATGTTTTTTGCAGAGTATTATTTTTTCAAAAGTACTTTACTGTGTTTATACTCATCCAAAATTAATGATTTTAGATTCCAATTATTTCATTATGTCTCTGGTTTAAATCTAGAAAGTTTCATGATTTATGATTAAAGAATAAATTGAAATGAGTTTTTTTGAGGTCAACAAAGTCAATTTTGAAAATAATAAAACTGTACATACACACATGTGATACACAATTTGGATACAAAGATGATATATCATTATGTAATTAGATGATTTTTAGTTAAAGATAAAAATAACACGCAATTATATAATGATACATCATCTGTGTATTGAAATCGTATATTAAAAATATGTACATATAATATTACTTTTTTAAAAGGTTTGAAAAAAAATTATGTTTTGGAAATTTTAATTGTTTTGGACTCCAAAATTCTTGAATAGTCTATTGGAACAAAATATGAGTCTAAAATGCACCATTAGCAATGTAGCTTGGTTTGATGAGTGGATTTTTACGAAAAATCTTAGTACCGAGTGTTATGTTTTGGCACTATTTTTGGTTAAAGGAAAGTTGTGTTTAATTAATTGGTATGTAAGATGTGAAATGAATTTTACTTCTTATATTTGTGCGATAGTGGGTTTTCGTATGGCAAGTCTTCTGGATTACTTGTAAGGGAATTTGATGGGTTTTGAGAAATCAGAAAAAAAAAAAATGAATGAGTATTTGAATGGACAGGTTTTTAGAGATGCACAGAAATTTGATCTTTAAATTTTGATGTCTGGGTCCTAAGGTTTTTGACAAGATTTTGATTAAGATCTAAAGAATGTCAAAATGTGTATATGTTTTCTTACATGTATATGTTTTATAAATGAAAGATTTTGGCAAATGAATTAGTACTATGAAACTGATTTTGATTGTAAGTATGCATTTACTTTCATCTGTATCATATGACTTGTGAAATTTTTGTAATCAAACTTTCATCTGCATAATCATTTTTATGACCGGGTTCAAGGTAACTATTGGGTTTGGTCCGGCCATGATGGATTAATCCCACCCATGGCAAAAATATTTTGTGCTTTACCATATTACTCACGGTGGTTGCAGATAATTATAAAACTACCCAAGATAGTTATTGGGAGTTGCAGTCTGATATCCTTATTTAAGTTAATTCCAAAATTGCCACAACTCAACTAACTCCCATAAAATTACGCAAAGCATAAACTCTGCTCTCCACTCTACATACTCTGTATGTTTGCATTACAGAACTCTAAACATACAAAAAAATAGTACACAACAAAAGGCAAACTAGTGTTGTGAAAATGCATGGCAGACATAGTTCTTCAACGCATCGGCGTCATCTTTGAATAGTCAACCGGTTACGCTTATTTTGATGTTGTATTTATGTGAATTTTAATATGCTTACATTGGTATCAAAGCCATGTTTAATGAATGTATTGTGCTGATGAATGATGCTAGTTATTCTGAAATTAATTCTGTGAATAGTAATTATTTTTGGGTTAAATTTCCATGAAATTCGAATTAGGGTTCATATAAATTTGAATGCAATTGTGTTAAATTAATGGCTGGAATCATATTAGAATGATTGTTGGATGATTGTTGCATGTTTTAAATTGAAAATTTCATCAAAAACAAACTTAAATCAACCTAGACTTTACCCTAAAATGGTTACTACTTCTCGCCAAAATTCACCAGATTTTGGCAACATTGACGCCAAAGATTCAAATGAATAGGACCACCAACTTGAGGCCTTTAAAAACCCTACATGTCATCATCAATCAATGGCTAGAAGGCGGCCAATTGAAATGGTAGCAAGATTAGGGTTCTTGGAGTCACGAGTTACGCAATCAGGTTGGGCAAACTCAATTGCTAAACCTGTTGTTCAACGGATTACCCAAACCCATTGGTCAATGAATCAACCTCCCTGACCTATTAGGAGGCAAACTCGGGTCTTTATTTGTGGGTTGATTGACTATCAACAGTCAACGTTTGACCATCAACGGTCAAAGTTTAATTGGTTCAACAAAAGTCCAATATTGTCACGTGAAACACTATTTTGACATGTGACAGCATGTAGAACACTATTTCGATGTGTGAAAGCAATTCAAAACCTTTTTTAGGAGAATGAAGCCTCCTCTTCCACATGTGGTTGTATGTATAGGTTTGGATCGGCATGTAGATTCAAACTCGTGAGTCCTATCTCCTGTAAGAGCTTTTGTAACCTTCTTTTTTTCTGAAACAAACTTATAACGATGTTTTTGGGACATACTTTAAGTTATACATCGTTAAATAACATGTGAACATACGTTGTTTATATTGTTATACATGTGTAATTTATTTTTTTCCATTTCGTTCATGTATAGGGTGAATATGTTGACTAAAGATTACTTTATGAACTATAAGATGAATCCGGAGGATAATCTCTTCTTATATATTTAGACTATGACTAGAAGAATATTGGACTTAAGATATGAGGGCATATCCTTAACCCGAGGTGAAAAGATAAATGGGCTTCTTATGTCAATACCTAACCATTGGACTCCCATAATTACAAATCTTATTCAAGACAACAAAGTAAAGACCTATTGGGATTGTCTATATGAGTACAACTTATTGAAGAGTGAAATATTATCATGAATGTAAGAAAATCCACAGTTCTATCCATTTTCCAAAATCAACAGAGTGTAAGGCTCGTAGGCTATCGTAAAGTTACTTTAAGGGTTATTGAAAAATCTGAAGAGGTCTTTACTCTCCGCGAATGGTATAGATATGAAAAGCAGTTGATAGTTAAAATGCCATGTTTCAATGACTACAAGCCTCAGATTAAGGATAGTTTAAATGCTGGTCTTGGTCATCGCTAGTCATAGTCGATGGGATGTTTGGATTTCATGTACATAATCTTTTATGTTAAAGATGTTCTTTGTATTGAACTTCATTTTGCATTATATAATTATTGAACCATTTGTTGATTCAATAATTATTTTGTTCATTTATGAGAATTTTGATACTGATACAGATAGAATTTTAATATAATTTTCATCTGGCTAAGGTATCAAATCCTTGTATTCGATCCAGACTAATTAGCCTAGTATACAGCTATAGTTGTAATTTCTAGATTTAAATGCTTCCACCGATTTCAGTATGGTCATGATAGAGGGAATTTAAGGAGTGGTTCCCTAGTGATCGAGCATGACATAGTTCAATCCAAGAGCTATGACATATAGCCTAGATAATTTCTATAGTATAGCTTTAGCATAGAGATTACATAGAGGGCCCACCATTATCCTTGGGTAGTTTAATGCCAACTCTGGATGATACAGATAGTATAGGTCAAGATTAAAGACATTTTAGGGAATACAATATAAGTTAATTGTAGAGTCTCCTACTTAGTCAGTGTTTTATCACTCACCCTTTATTTTCATATATTTAGGTACTGGTGATCGTGATAGCTATGAGATGAACAATAGTACACAGACGTAGAGCAATAAGGGCGTTTCCATCACTTTAGCTTTTATTTCATCAAGATTTTTATTTATGTATTAGACTACACATGCTATGGCTTTCAATATATTTTTATAATTTAACATCTTTTGTACGTTTCTGATTTGGTTTTGATATAGGCATTTTTGTAATTTTATAAAGTTTAATAAATAAGGTTTTATTCAAATGCTTTGAGTTTATTATATGTTTTATATTAAATGCATGCTCAAAATAGACAATTTAATCATGTCTTCCTTTAGTGGATAGTATTTCTGAAGGGGAGTGTTACATGCTACCAATCCAACAAGTCTATACCAAAATTTTCATGCTACAAATGATCAATAAAACAATAATTTCTTGCTCTACTATTCACATATCAAAGTTAGCCTGAAAACTCAATCACAACTTCTTTATGGACAAAGTTCTTTATCATGCGATCTCTATCAATAGATAATATAACATTACTTAGAAGATCATTATAACTCTTTTAGTCATGAGAATTAATCATTCTATCATATTAAACTAAAATCACAATCCATCACAACACTGAGTAACAACACCTCAATTATTCATCTTCAACATAACATGGCAATTCCATTTATAATTATCTCTACTATGATGCATAAAAATATCTTGGTTGAGAAAGGCATAAGACGTTGATCAACCATTCCTTAGAATTCAAAAAGGAAGACAAGAATCCCTACTTAACTTTCTTTTACAGCAAACTCAAAGATGACAAGTAAGTTTCCTTCTTCCTAAGATTGCTAGTGCCTTCCTCATCGGATAAACATGCCAAAGCTATCACAAAGAGGCCTGGAGATCAAATTTAAGCGCTACCCTTTCTCTTTAATTTTTGTGCATTTTTGGATAGGAATAAAATCCCAAAAATGTAGCCAACATACCTTTTAAAACTTGGATCCGCATAACGCCATACATGGTCGTGTATTGCACAATTCAAATTTTATGCGAAAATAACCTTATCTAGTTGATGTGACAATGACACATTAGTGTGACCTCTCCGTGTATGGTCATGTGTCACTTGAAAATCACACATTGACCTTTACTTCACCTTAAATTATTATAACATCAAATATATTCATCTAGAAAGGTTATGTTATCTTGAGATGCACCTACGGGTGTTACAAAGGAGTGTCTAACTATGATGAGTTAGGATTAATTAATAGACTTTAGGGAGAAATTAGAAGACCATTAGTCAAAGTATCATTGCACGGTTAGGACTCAAAAGTGCATATGTCTGTGCATACTCATTAAGCAAGGTCGGTCACATTTGTATATGTGAGACAAATTATAATTTTACCTATACATTTTATGTCAGAATAGGGGAAGGGATTTAAATAGCCTCATCAAAGGAAATTGAAAGTGATTAGTAAATAATAAATGCTCAACTATGTTGAAGACAATATAGACCCTGAATGAAGTGGATTCATATTTAATTTAGAAAAAAATATGAAAAGTGGGAAATGATGATGAACATCAAAATAACCATTAGTTGTGTGCAAATGTGGCATAAGATATGTGAAAACATTAAGGTTACAGCTAGATACCCATTGTAACACCCATAAGTACATGTTGAGGGCAAAATCATCTTTGTGCATGAGTTTATTTGATATATGAATAATTTAGTGTGAATTTTCTATGACACATGGTTGTGTATAGTGAGGTTATACTTGTGTGTTGTTGTTATGTTAGGTGGTAAGATGATTTCTGCGTAAATTTGAAATTAAGTGACACACAATTGTCTGCCTTGGGTACACGCATGTGTATGTTGAATGCGGTTTGAATTTTATAGAAGGCATGTTTGTTGCGTTTTAAGGTTTTTATCCCTAACCTAATGCATGCACTATCTTAAGGGCAAGAGAAAGTTCAACGTCTAATCTTCTAGTTTTCTATTAGTAACTTCTGACAACATTTTTCGATGACATGGTGAAAGAAAAGGAAGAGAGAAAGAGACCTTATGATCAACGTTGCAGTGACAGTCTTGGTAAAAGGTAAGTAGAGCTTTTCTTCCTTGTTATCAGTGATTAATGCATGTGAATTAAGGTTGTTTATTGGTTGAATCCTTAGCTCTTAATTGAGGAAATTATTTTGACTAAAGTTATTGTGAATATGACAAAGTTTGTGGTGATTTCATGTAAAGGAAAATTAGATTGAATTGATAAAAAAATATGGCCAATAGTATGTTCATATATATATTTATATTGGGATATGATTATGATGTTGATTTAAGCTCTAAAGTGATTAATGGCATGATGACTTTGGTTTTGTTAATTAATATTAAGAAGAAAGATGATTAGCTCTTAGTGTGTGATATTGCTTTTACATATGGATGGGTTTCTGTTAATGATTATTTAGACCCAATATTTTTTATCATTGCTTGAATTTAGTTTTAGTATAAGTGTTGTTTGATATTATATATTGAGAATATGTGAATAAGATTTGTAGAAACCAGAGTAAGGTACAAAGCCAAGTTTGATTTCTAGGTTTGCCACATGGTCATGTGGTATGAGACACTCACATGTGTGCGTGACATCTAGAAGTTAGATTAAGTTTCTTATCATTCCAAAGATCATTGCATGTCACTGAGCTGTGAGCAGTTCACTAGGACACGTGGACTTCCCATGTGTAACCTTAGCATGACTATATGTGAGGGTGTAAAGACCGAAATTCTATGTATAGTGGCATGGTTGATGTGAGTTTAGAAAAGAAAATGTTATAAATATTTGAAAAAGCTACATGCTTATGCTAGTCAGAGCACATGCCTATGTGTATAGGAAATTAACACACGAGGAGAGACCGTGAAGAGGATGGTCGTATGTCACTATACAAGGAGACACACCCCCTTATGTCAAGAAGCACACACCCATGTGTTTAGAGTAGAATAAGGAAAAACGAAAAGGAATTAGGCTAAAGATCTATGAGTCATCCTAAGAGTTAGCAAAAAGATCCTGGTACACAGTAATACCTAATATGCCAAAGAGATGAAAATTAAGCAGGCATGAGATAAACTTAGGATGGAAGCAAGTGCAAGATTAAAGCTTGAGTTGCATGCATACTAGACATTAAAAGGTCATTATGAGGGGGCACCATAAGTACACATTCTGTACACTACCCGTAGTAAGGCATATCTGTAGTAGAACATCATACCTACAATAAAGTAATAGCTTGTAAAAGAGCCCAATTGAGATATGACTCTTGTGCAATAGAATAGAAAGATAATTCACATAGCCATAGTGTTAAATCCCTATATTTGATCTGGTTTAATCAACCTAGTATACAGAACAATTTAGCTTACAGATATAGATGTTTCCACAAAGTTAGTATATGTCATGTCAAATAAGAATTTAGGAAGTGATTCCTCAATGACCGAATAGGACATGGTCGATCAAAGTGTTAAAAAATGTAGCCTAGACATTCCTTAGAGTTTAGCATGAGCATAAAAACAACAAATAAAAACCATCATTATCTTATTGGAGTTTAATGTTGACTCTGAATGACAAAGTTAGTATAGGTTAAGTTCAAAGGCATTTGAAGGATTTAAGTAAAAGTTATTAGTAGAGTCTCTTTCTTACTTAGTGTTTTATCATTTACTCCTCTACTCTCATATGTGCAAGTACATGTGATTGTCATGGCTATGAGACTAATGGTGGTTAGAGGGTGTAAAGCGACAAAGGTATTTTTACTATTTCAGTTTTTATTGGATTTACTCTGATGATTTTTAGTTTTATTTATATATTTGACTACACACTATGACTTTTTCAGTTTATGTTTTAGGGTTTGAACATCTTTTGTATGCTTCAGAAAAATGTTTTAATAAAAGTATTTTAGTAATTTTGTAAAGTTTAATAAAAGAGGTTTTATTCAATTGATTTATGAGTTTTATTATACGTTTGATAAATGAGGTGCTTAATTAGCTAATTTTAGTGACATTTTCCCTTGGAGGGTAGTATTTCTGGAAAGGGTTGTTACACCTATGAGATGTTTCATGCACTCGACAATAAGACGTATAACAATTCATTTTATCTAAAGGTGCATGGAAAGGAAGAACTGCGCTAGATCATACATCACATGGTTAGCAAGATGCTTTATGTACACATTTATGGTAGGGGCTATCCAAGAATGGTTTTAATTAACAATCTTGTAGCTATGCACACTTGGAAAGGGAGAGACTATGATTAGATTCCTCATGTGACTAAGGTGTTGAAACTAAGTCAATCATAAGCTTGGCTAGCATTGCATTATGTGCACCAATATTAGTAGACATTTAGGTTGTTATTTAGATTTGCTTTCACAAGGCATTTGGGATCCTTAAAATCAAGATGTAGGCATCCAACTAATACTATAAGCTTAGGACTAGTCATTCGAGATAATAATACCTATGGAATGTTATAGTATAGTCCGAATGGGTATCTAGGATGTTAGAAAACATTTAAGATAGTACACCTCATATTTATTAAGAATACATTTTTGCTCAGAATGCTAGTTTAAGTTTATTGTTGTTTTGGTGCCCTAATAGATCATCTACTTATTAAGTATTATAACACTCACATGTTCTTTTGTGTAGTTTTATAGGTAGGTGCGATAAATAGAAGGGTAGATAGGGGAGCTCGCGAGTTAGCTTATGGTGAGCTATATGAGGAGAGGGCTTAGTATTTGATGTTCAATTTATTTTGGTGCAACCAAAGTTATATGACAAAATATAGAAACAATGGCTTTTAAATTCATGTAAGAAAGGTTAGATTTTACCTTTTCCAAGCTTCTCTCTTTGATGTAGATGATGGAGGGGAGCAACACAAGAGTAAAGCCTCTAAAACTTGCACCAACTAAGCAAAATTTTGGCCTTGGTTAAATGTATAGAGAGAGAGAAAAAAAATGAGATAAAATTTTTTAACAAAATGAGTTCATGGGTGTAAAATGAACTAAAACGTGCTTTATATAATGGTGGACCCAAATTGCAATTGCATAATTTTGCATGGCAACCCTTAAATAACTTAGTTTACTTAATAACCATGCATGTATATCTAATACATAATAATCACCCATGTTTTAAAATGTCATTTTCACATCCATATAACATTTTATATAACGTTATTTTTATTACCCTTGGAAGGTGCTAGCTATCTCCACATAATCAATTCTCTGTCTCTTTGAAACACTTGGTTTATTGGTGTGATAGCCTAGGTTTACCATGGTGTAGCCATAATCATTTTTGGATGAACTGAAAAACATGTTTAGAGACTCAATAACTATAGTAAATATCTAGCAATATATCATAGTTCCTAAATCATGATAAAAATACACTCCATCAAATCTATTTTTGATAATACGTTTGATGTAGGTAAGATTATTCTGTTGTTAAATCCTGATCGAGTATAGGTTCATGGTTCGTCAAAACCCTAACCTCGATGTTTTATTGAATTGTTGACTGATATATTTGGAACATGTTATCTTGAACATCCTTTGTATGATTTACATTAGACTCTATCAAAAGATTTTGTTTCCAATATTTATTGACATTCATGTAGGAACTCAAAACCAAATAATTACTAAATCAACAGATACTTTGAATCCAACAACTTCGAGTCAATGGATCTTCTTTTGATTAGTCACGTTTGAAAAAATATTTCACTAACTGTTAATTCATACTAATGCCTTAGTGACATGACCGTCATTGTCACCCGTACTAATATCATCTCATGACATTCAACGAATGTATTAAGTATGTCTATTGTATGATATTATTACTTAGTCAATATCACATCTATATGGAACAATTTGAAAATCTTATTTTACTGATTAAATGAATTATTCGGATAGTTCATATCTATATTTTATATATAAACAAATAAAAGAAGCAGTTTATGTATATAAACAAAAAAACACTTTCTTTTATTTAATAAATTATAATTATATATATAAGATGAAATGTCTTAAAATCGATAACATGAATGATTCCTATGGCACACTAATCCAAGTACTAGGGTAATTCATCTTAAATAGAATATATTTCTCATGATTCTTGTCACTAAACGTTGAAGAGACTAATTCAAACAAATCAACATGCCAACTATTTTATGCTAATAGCATTTTTCGCAACTCTGACTTGAGTCGCCATAAAAATATACGTCAATTTTAAATCTCACCAAAGGAAATAAGTTATTAGTGTAGAGATAATACTAACCACAAGTTACATATTTTTCTAAATACACCAATCATCGCATTCGTAGCCAATCCCATGTGTTGCTAACCAATAAAATAAAAAAAAAATTAATTTTTTTCAATCTCAAAACCATTCACAATATCAATCACCAAACACCAATCAAATCAATTAATACACCTAAAACTCTAGCTTTAAAAAAAAAATGCATTGCGCCAAAATTTGTTTAAAAAAAAGATCAATGTAGTATGAAAACACCTACCATGCAATCTAGTCAAGTATTTCCTTTTTGGACCATAACATTTTACACCATCATTCTTCTTGCCTAAAGAGTCGTAAAACTTGTCAACCTCACAATTTGAAAACTACTAGTGCCTTATTAGTAATTCCCAATTTTTCACCATAATGGTAATAACCCAATAGACAAAACAGAACACTCTAAAACCCTAAAAGGATAAAGGAAAAGTAGTTATCGTTTCTCTTGCTTCTATAATATCGTCAATCCCAGCATCTCTTGTTTCTCTACCACTAAAAACTCAATCTACTCCATCAGAATCTTATCCTACCCAACATGCTATTTTTGATAATCCCTTTAGTGATTATCTTACTTCACAAGTCACACAAACTTGATCCAAACACTTGTTTAGCTCTTATAATGAAAAAAGTTTTAATAAAGCCTTTGACAAGGCAAATGATTCAGAGTCTTCTTTAGAATCTTCAACAGATTCTCCCAGACCTCCCATACCACTTGAAGGATTTCATCGCATTCCACCCCATTTTTTTGATGAAGATATTAGCTTAGATCATTCATCTAATATTTTTAGGTTAATGTCATGATAATATTATACTAGGCATTGTCCCAGTGAAAGATGCAGACAAAGTCCTGAAGATGACACTCCAAAACCTCTAGAAGAAGAAGTCCACTCTGACATAGACTAAAAACCTTATCGTAACAACCCTCCAAGAACTGGCATACTCCTGTTCCAAATGGAAGTTCAAAGTTCCAATACTTCATTTTTTATGATGTTTCAATAGCTCAACAAAGGAATTGTATTCATGAGATGACAACTTGGCTTAACGTAAAAATGCTTAAGCCTAATACCACTATCTGCCAGGTTTTATGTAATCTTTTTGCTCATTTTACAGGTGATTTACTAGAATGGTGGATCACTCTCAATAAAAACCAACAATTACAATTACTAGGAATCCTTGATGTGGACCAATTCATGTTCTAAATCTATGCAGAATTTCTTGGAAGCCCAAAGCATATTATAGATCAAGCCTAAGAAGAGTTTTTTAAGTTGAAATGTTGCTCTTTTAAGCCAAAAGACCTAGAAAGACATTTCAAGAAAGTTCAAGCTAGATTCTACATCCTCAAAAGAGTTGATGATCCTAACCTAAAACAAGCATATCTTAACCAACTTCCAAATCCTCTCAGTAGTAAAACACTCAATATCTAAAATTTTTGGGTAAATCATTAGCCTAAACCTCTCTTGTACATCTGTATGAACTTAGTCTTGGATAACTTTAAACACTATGTGACAAGTCGAAGTTCTTATAAAATGTGGAAAAATTTGGAAAAAGTTGTGATTGCTTAGACTTAGGAATTGAGTGCTTTCACAAAAACTTCTACTATGATTGTACCTTTAAGAAAAAGAAGCATAGTAAGAGATATAAACCAAGAGTTTCACATCATAAACGAGAGACCTATAAGTCTTGCAAAATAAGATTTTTTAGAAGAAAGAGATCAACATGTAAACATGACAGATGTTTTATTTGTAACAAGAAGAGTCATTTTTTCAAAAATTTTCCATAAAAGAAAAGAAATAAAATAGTCAATTAAATTTCACAAATTGTTGATTTAAAGTTTCTTGATATGAAATCTCTTTTTTTTGAAATTGAATCAGAACACTATGATATTGACTTTATCTTACAAAAATCAAATTTAGATGATGATTTTGATCCAACAAAGTTATATAGAGTTTACACACTCCTTTTTTATTATTCCATACAGATAGCCTAACTACTAGTTGAGTTAAAGCTCTTTGCATACCATTACAATAAACTAATCAAAGTTGTAGCACTCATTGACACTGGTACTGCCTCACTAATTCTAAAACCATTGACACTGACGTCAACATGCTAAAAACCTTACAAAAAGTTTTTCAAGGCTACTAATGGAGAAATATTTTCTACCAATGCTATCAGTAGAATAGTCATAATCCAAGTCTTCTTAAATGTGTTTTTATCGCACAAAGTTCTTACTTCAGGCTTACCAGGAAAAGACACCATTATTGGATTTGATCTAATTAAAAAATTGTTAGGGAAAAAACTTTCCTACGATCAGATGGCTTACAATATTCTTAGGATTTCCTTTCATGAAGCCAAACACCAAATTATTTTGTGATATCATCAATAAAAGCCATACAACAACAAATTATTGAAGAATCATGTGTACAGTCACATTTGAAATTTCTTCTCAAATGTTCACAACCTTTATGGACCAGACTAGAGTTCTTTGTAAGTCTCTCATTCAAGAAAAATGAAGATGTTAACCCTACCAAAGCCAATCACAAAGGGTGAAACCCCAACCTGCTCAAATAATCTAAAGCAAAACTACATTAACTCCAAGATGAGAAACTCATTGAGCATACCCAATCGATTTGGGCATGTGTTGTCTTTTACATCAACAAAAGCGCTAAGAAAATTAGAGGGAAAATGAGGCTCATCACCAATTATAAACCGTTCAACTTTTCTTGCAAAATGACAAGTTTCTCTTTCCAAACAAGCAATTATTATTTGCCAACCTTACAAAAGCAAAGTTCTTATCAAAGTTTGATCTTAAGGCAAGATTTTGGCAATTGGAAGTCCATCATGATGATAGATACAAAACAACATTTAGCCTTCCTGGTTATCATTATCAATGGACAATAATGTCATTTGGGCTTAAAACTACTAGATCTCTATTTCGAAAAGCAATGCCTAAAGTTTTCTAACCTATCCTTGATAAAGCTTTAGTCTACATTGATGACATTCTCCTGTTTTTGGAAACAAGAATAGAACACTTGCAATTTCTCTAACAATTCCACTAGATTGTTAAGGTTTATCGAATCATGCTTTCTAAGAAAAAGATGACAATTGGAGTAAATTCTATTGAATTTCTTGGAATGAAGATTTCACATGGTACATATGTTCCCCAACCTTACATCGTTACCTATTTACTTAAGTTTCCTGATTCAAACCTTTACCACAAGTAAATACAACACTTCTTAGGCACAGTAAATTATGTCTTTGAATTTGTTCCAAATCTAAGTGATCTTATCAAACCATTCTACCAAATTTTAAAGAAAAATCCTTTAATTTGGTCAAAATCATAAACCATTGTAGTCAAAACCCTTAAAACCCTTATACCAAAAATTCCTTCCCTCCATATCCTATCTATAAGAACCCAGATTTTACAGACAAATGCCAATAAAGACTTTTGGTTAGTAGAATTAATTGAAAATCTTAATAGGACAAGACGAATTTGTGGTTATAAAAGTGAATAGTTTAAACCATCAGAGCAAAATTATCACTCCATTTTTAAGGAAATTTCAGTAGTCAAATAAGGAATTAAAGAATTTGAATTTCATTTGGTTAGTCATCACTTCATTGTAAAAATGGATATGACGACATTTCCAAAGATGCTAGAACCAAAATCCAAGAGTTTTCCTAATTTAGAGTTAATTAGGTGGAGTCAATGGTTCTTCTAATATTCATTCAAAGTTCAACATATTAAAGGATGCAATAACATGATCCCTAACTTTTTCTCTAGGCTACCAAAATTCTCTACAAATACCAACCAAAAATTCCCCAAGTTTATCATTTTCTCCTTCCCCATTATTTCTATGATGACTGAAATCCTTCAGTTTCCTTCTTTTTACCTAATACAACCACCCTCAAATCTAAACTTACCTCCCAAGTTCCCAGCTATTTACCATTAATTTCTTCATGATGAAACTGAAACCTCCCACCATCTAATGCTCTAGTACCAAGAAAAAGCCATTGAAGAGACAAGACGTTACACTCTAAGGGAATTAGGAATCCATCCTAATTTCCTGTATCTAACCCTATTTTCTATCACCAACATCCACAGAGGATTTACAAGAAATATTTTATGGTTCTTATGGTATTTACTATTAAAATATGCTATTGCCATAGAATTTCCAATCCCATATATGATCAAATGGCTCAGACAAGTAGAAATAGGTCCATACTTTCTAGAGTTACTTCCGTTCTAGGTATTTTTGCAATGGTTCTACTTACGCCTATGGCAGATCTAATTTTTCTACTAATGTTAGTCAGAACACCAATCTTTCTGAAGGACTCAAAAAGAGTAATATTCAATTTTGTTTGAAACAAATGTGCAAAGATATGTTTATTTCCTTTACAGTCTCTAAAAGGCCAAAGTAACTTATTCTCAAGAATATTGAAATTTTGAAAGAAAAATCTCAAAAGTCAATGTTATTATTTCTTCTTAAGTATGAGCAACTCCAAAAGATGATGCCTTATAGGAATCTTTTCCATTAAAATATAGTTAGAGCATCATTTATGCAAAAAAAATAAAAAAAATGAAAAGATTAATTTGCAGAATAGACCTAAAGAAAAAGTACTTCAAACCAATAAAGATAAAGATGTTATGTCTCAAAAGAAGATAAGATCCTTGTTTTCTTCATGATTATTTGAAGGATTGTCTAGTCAACAGATGAAGATTTCCTTTCTACAATTGAAGATTCCAATCTTCCTACTTTTTATACACAAGAGCCCCCACACACTCCATAGATGCATAATTTCTTTCAAGACTCCCAAGACTCATACTCTTTGGATCCTGCTTTTGAGAAGGCATATGTAGAAGCAGAAAATACCTTTTTTGATGTAGGAATGGAAGCAAAGATGGACGCATACTATGTAAAGCATAAATTTCAAAGTGGAGGATCCAATGCATCATCACTCATATCACTTTGAGTGCCAACTCCACTATCTAGTCTAAATAATTGTCCTTAAAGTTTGTATAATTGTTCTTAAAGTTTGAATCATTGTCCTAGATGTCCTTAAAGTTAGTATTATTGCCATCTATATTGTCTTTACAATTTGTGTTATTGTCCTATATGTCTTTAAAGTTTGTATAATTATATCTATAAGTAACTATTATGATGACTTCATTGGTTTGGTTTGTATCTATAAGAGAGCCTTCCCTTTCAAAAAAGGTAGAACCAAAAAAATAAAGAAAAAACCTTTCCAAAATGCCTTCTCTATTGTATGAGTAAACTTTCAATCTCTGGCAGAATAACCTATGTCATAACACCAGTTAATTGTTAAAACCTCTGATTTAGTAGTATACTCTGTGCTTATCTTAACACGATCCTACACATAATAAATTGTTTTAAGGTTGTTCTAGTTTCTATAAGAGGTTAGGTTGAAGAAAACCAATTGATTGACTTTAGACCTAAGAGGAACTAAAAGCTTAAAAATTGAGTTATATAAGTTTTGTTCATACCCGGTCTTGCTATATATTCTTGTTTCTTCTTAAACATACCTTAGGCAACCACTCAATCTTATTTATGTTCATTAATTCTACTCTATGCTTTTTGAATTGAAGCTTATTGCAAGTTGTATGGCTAAAACAATTTGGCCGTTTGGTGGAGTAATCTAGAGTGGCAGTTGACAAGTGAAAAATCTGAAATAATATTGTCGGTGCATTTAATTAACATGTTGAAGGTCCTTATAATCTAGAATATACTCCTTTCTAGATCTTCCTACAATGGTTTTATTATCTCCCATGGTGGAAGTGTACATTCTTACAATGTCAGCTTAAACGTCAGAGTTTTAAGTGTGATTCACAAGCCCAATATTTTATCTTATTCCTCACTCAAAAAGCCCACTTTTTAAGTACTATAAAAAGGTGTTGTTCGATATGCATATACATAAATATGCACACCTCCCTTATAGCCTTTAACAAATAGGTCCATATACTCTAAAGAGTACAAAAATTTTCAGTGTATGATTTCAGAAGCTAATGCCATAATCCTACATCAAACATGGCCTACCCTATTAGATGATGCTCCATAGGAATAATATTCTCCCAAATATTCCTAACAGATTAAACAAGCCTCACACGTGTTTTATAAAAAAATCAATGCAAGACATGCACTCCTCATGTGATTGATGCAATGGATATTTCACTCATCTTATCTTTTAATAGTTGGCAATGCGAACCAACATATAGATTCCTATATCTTCCTTATCCCTGCAATCCAGATCACCTACCTGATTTTTCATCCAATCCTCCTATGGATCAATCTATCTATGAATACTTTCAAAAAGATTCTTTTCTAGCTTATTACACATAGGATCCATAAAATCTAACCACTTTTGATTTTTTTCTCTTAGAATCTTGACTCCCCAAATCCCTCATTTGACAAAGACACTACATTTGGCCTCCTTGAAAAACTAAAAAGGAATGATCTATGATTAGCCACCTCAACAACAAGGACATCATTTTCCACTCCATGATGCAGTATGAATCAAATAGGTTTATATGTGTCCTCTATTATTGTCCTATGTATCCTCTATCGTTGTCCTTTTGATTCTAGGTATCTGTAATATTATAACGTGTCAGACAGTCTGTAATATTTATCTTTGTAAAAGTGTCCCGTAAAACACCATGTCCTATATTGTAACATTATGTAAATTACCTTCCTTTCTTTAAAAAGCAAGAAAGATTGAATCCGATCTCTTTGTTCTGAAAATGAGTCTTGAGTAATTTCTTGAATTTTGAGTAACTATGCAGATATAATTTCTCTTTTATTTCTCTTTCTTTAACTTTAACCCTTTAGACAGAAGTATACTTTGTACTTGCCTCTATCAAAGGATCTTGTACACCAGAAAGTAATCCTGATAATTCAATCCACTATTCCTTAGGGTTACCCTTTCATTTTTACAGCTAAATCTAACTCTATAAGAGGTTAGATTGAGTAAAGTATAAGCAAAAATATGAATTAAGTTTCATAAGAAGACCTCGTTTTGCCTAAATAGAATAAAATAGACTCCTTTGGTCATAACTTAGAACCTTTTTCTTCCCTAATTCACCATCACTCTCAAACATATCTTAGGGTTGTTATCTCTACTCTCTAATGGGTGAGCTTAATTGTGCTCTTTATGTTTGGGCTAACCCAAGGTCACAGTGTGTTTCTATCATGTGGCATCAGAGCTAATATTCTATATTTTCTAGGTTCTTTAGCTTATGAAAGAGAAATATTTGAAAATTTAAATCTGCTCAGTTACTCAAAAGTTTTATTAATATGGCTTGTCAAACCCTTGCTCTATAATTAGAAACTTATATTGTTGCTAGTCCTTCTACTTTTACCTGTCATGCATCATATAAGATAAATAGCTTGTATGAAATGAAATACTTTGATAATGATTCTTGCTTACCATCCACCAATTTCACTTTCCTGAACCCTTAACATAACTACCTTAAACCCCTCACTTATCTCAAAGGAACCATCAACACTATTATATATCTTTTTACACTCAAAATCAAGGAGTATATGCAAAGTACTTCGTTTAACAGCTGTCAACTTCTAACCACAACTGTAGAACAATATGTAAGTTTAGATTATCCTGCTCACTTTACTCAAAAATAGATTTTCAAAGTTACACTCACTAATATTTAGGGAGTCTTGCTCATCTTGAAGACCAAGCTTGAAAAGAATTTTTCAAGCTTAAATGTTATTCTTTCAATCCAACATATTTGGAAAAACATTTTAAGAAAGTCCAAGTAAGATTTTATAGTCTCAAAAGCATCAACGATCTAAATCTGAAGTAGGCCTATTTCAACTAGCTCTCAAAACCTATTAGAAATAAAACTATAAAATATTTAGAGTTTCAAGGATGCACTTTGGTGTAGACCTCCCTCAGAGATTTATATCAAACCATTTTGAGACAACTACAATTGTTCTATAACAAGTCAAAATTTTTGTCCAATGTTGAACAACTTGGTTAAACCTCGAGGAAAACTTATGATCATCTTGACCTTGACATGATAAAGACACATTGTGAACCTGGGTTAACTCAAACAGAAAGTGCACAAATACGCTTACTAATTAAAAAGTTGAGATAACAACCCTAAGGTATGTCTGAGAGTAATGGTGAATCAGGGAAGAAAAAAGTTCCAAGTTATAACTAAGAGAGCCTATTTGATTCTATTTAAACAAAAGAAGGTCCTCTTATGAAACCAAATTCCTATTTTCGTTCACACTTTACTCAATTTGACCTCTTATGGAGTTGGATTTAGTTGTAAAAATTATAGGGTAACCCTAAGGAATAGTGGATTGAATTAGCAAGATCACTTTATGGTGTACAAGATCCTCTGATAGAGGCAAGTACAAAGCATATTTATGTCCAGGGGCTTAAAGTTAAAAAAAAAAGAAATAAAAGAGAAACTAGATCTGTATAGTTACTAAAAATTCAAGAAATTACTTAAGACTCATATTTTATAACAAATAGATTGAATTAGTCTTTCTTGCCTTTTTAGAGAAGGGAAGACAACATATATAATGTTACAACAAGGGACATGGTGTCTTATAAGACACTTTTACAAAGACAAATATTTCAAACTGTATGACATGTTCACAAGACATGTTATAATATTACAGATAACTAGAATCAAAAGGACAATCATAGAGGACACATAGTACAATAATAGAGGATACGTATGAACCCATGTCATTCATGCTACATCATGGAGTGGAGAGTGATGTCCTTGCTATTGAGGTGGTTAATCATAGATAATTCCTTTTTAGTTGTTTAAGGAGGCCAAATATAGTGTCTTCATCAAGTGAAGGCTTTGAGGAGTCAGGATTTTGAAAGAAAAAATAAAAAATGGTCGAATTTTGTAGATCCCATGTGATATAAGCTAAAAAAGATTATTCTTGAAAGTATTCATAGATAGATCGATCCATAGGAGGATTGGATGATAAATCAAGCAAGGATAAGAAGGATATAGAGTCCATAGTTGGTTCGTATTGCCAGTTGTTACGAGAAAATATGGGTGAAATATCCATTGCATTTGTCATATAAGGAGTGGATAATGGCTTATTTCTTATATTGATTTTTTCATAGAACATGTGTAAGGCTTGCTTGATCTATTGGGAATATTTGGGAGAATATTGTTCCCATGGAGAGTCATCTAATAGGGTAAGCCATATTTGATATGGGATTATGGTATTGGCTTCTAAAATCATACGCTAGAAATTTCTCAAATCTTGAAAGTATATAAACTTATTTTATTGAAGGCTGTAAGGGAGGTTTGCCTATTTATGTATGGACGTAGCAAACAACACCTTTTTATGGTATTTGAGAACTTAGACTTTTCCAAGTTATGACCAAGAGAGCCTATTTAAATCTATTTAAGCATAAGGAAGTTCTTTTATGAAATCAAATTCTTGTTTTTGCTCATACTTTATTCAATCTAACCTCTTATGGAGTTGGATTTGGCTGTAAAAATGGAAAAGTAACCTTAGGGAAAAGTGAATTAAATTAGCAGGATTACTTTCTAGTGTATAGGATCCTCTGACAGAGGCAAGTACGAACATACTTATGTCTAAGGGCTTAAGGTTAAAGAAAGAGAAATAAAAGAGAAACTAGATCTGTATAATTACTCAAGACTCATATTTTAGAACAAAGAGATTGGATTAAGTTATTTTTGCCTTCTTAGAGAAGGGAAAACAACTTAAATAATGTTACAAAAGGGGACATGGTGTCCTAGAGACACTTTTACAAAGACAAATATTTCAGATTGTATGATATGTTCATAAGACACATTATAATATTACAGATAACTAGAATCTGAATGCTAATGATAAAGGACACGTATGAACCCATGTGATTCATGCTACATCATGGAGTAGAGAGTGATGCCTTTGCTATTGAGGTGGCTAATTATAGATCATTCCTTTTTAGTTGTTCAAAAAAGCCAAGTGTAATGCCTTCATCAAGTGGAGGCTAAGAAAAGTTAGGATTCTAAGAGAAAAAAATCAAAAGTGGTTGAATTTTACAAATTCTGTATGTAATAAGCTAGAAAGGAATCTTCTTGAAATTATTCATAAATAGATTGATCCACAAGAGGATTGGATGAAAAATCAAATGGGTGACCTAGGTGAAAGGAATAAGAAAGATATGGGGTCCATATGTTGGTTCGTACTGCTACTTATTAAGAGATAAGATGGATGAAATATCCATTGCATCTTTCACATGAGGAGTGGATAAGGGTTTATTTATTAAATTGATTTTTTCATAGGACACGTGTAAGGCTTGTTTGATCTGTTAGGAATATTCAAGAGAATATTATTCCTATAGAGCATTATCTGATAGGGTAAGCCAGAAATTTCTCTATTCTTGAGAGTATATGGATGTGTTTTGTTAAAGGCTGTAAGGGAGGTATGCATATTTATGTATGGACGTATCAAACAACACCTTTTTATGGCACTTGAGAACTTAGACTTTTTGAGTGAGAATCAAGATGGAATACTGGGCCTGTGAATTACGCTTGAAACTTTGGTGATTAAGCTGACATTGTAGGAATGTACACTTCCACCATGGGAGATGATAGAACCATTGTAGAAAGATCTATAAAGGAGTACATTATGGATTATAAAGACCTTCTCCTAACTCTTTTAACTAAGAACACATAGAAGAGATTGGGAACTCCATGCCAATAGTATAGTTTGCAAGTAAATACCATAAGAACCATAAGGTAGACCATGTAAAATCTTTAGGTATTTTGGAGATAGAGAACAAGGTTATTTAAGGGAAATCAGGGTTGTATTCCTAATCTCCTAAAGGTATGAGGACCTGTATCTTGTAAAGCTTGCAACTGGTACTGGATCATGCATTTGTGAAAAGTTTATGTTTGATCAAGAGGAAGATACCTATAAATATCTAGGAATTCTAGAGGATGGTCTAGGATTCTAAGAGGTAGAGGTTGCATGGTAGTAGGGATAGGATTAAGAATTTGACTTATGATGAATATTGCTGAAGTGTGAATAACTAATAGGGAAGTGGTGGTTATTATATAAGGGGTTTTTCTAGGTTGTATGGTAAAAAAGTTAGAGACTAAGTTCTCTATTCCCTTAATATATCTTACTTCAAAGGAATATTGGGAAAACTATTGTTGCTATTAGATAAACTGAGGATTCGGAAGTCCTTTTGCCTTGGAAGTGATCATGGATGGGAATGCACTCATGTCTAGTAGGTGGAAGGCAAACTTTTCTATTCTTTTTTTGACTACAAGAATCTCTTTGAAAGTGGAATGATAATTTGATTCTAACTGAGAGAATTGTCTACTTTTGTATCCATATGGTTTTCTCTTTCCTGCTTTTTCTTTTATGAGAATTGCTAACTAAAACTTGTCACAAACATCGGTTTGAAGTATTTTGGTACCTATTAAAGGGATTGACAAAAGGGGTAAATCTTAGATAAGGCTTTTAAGAGTTTGGATTGCTTTGGTTTGGGCTCTAGTCCATTGAGGAGGATTTTTCTTAAGCATTACATAAAGAGGCTTAGTAATCTAAAGCGAGAGAGGAACTCAAAGATATAGTTGACAATGCCAATAAATTGGAAGGTCTTCGTTAGGAAAATATTGCAAATGGACAATGATGTGAGGTTGAGGTACACAAGTTCCATTAGCTATCTTCATGCCCAAAAATTCAATGGAATCTTGACTAATGAGCATTTTTTTCTCTAAAAGCATAATTCCATACTTTTGTACCATAACCCCTTTTGCAACTCTCACCTAAGAAATAATCAACCTTTTTTGAGCAACCAATCATTCTGAGTTCACGCAAAATGTTCTCATCCTCTATGGTAGAACACTGAGTTCTTCATAACTCTCTCATTTGAACAAAACAAAGATATCAATCCTATTAGGGCTAGTCATAAAGGAATGAATCCCAACCATTTAATCCAAGCCCAAGTCGAACTGAGCCAATTACAAAAAGAAGGTCGTATAGAGCCCATTCAATCTTTATGGGCATGTGAAGCCTTCTATGTCAATAAGCATGCAGAGCAAGCACGTGGAAAATGAGACTTGTCATAAATTATAAGACTCTCAATGATTTTTTTGAAGGATGACAAGTTTCCCATTCCAAACAAACAAGTTTTCTTCACCAACGTAGCTACTGTTAGAGTTTTCTCAAAGAGTTTGGATATAATGTCAAATCCAAATATTGCATCTCTTCTAGGTAAGTCTGAGGCTAAGAATTTGTGAGTAATTCAGATAGAGGGGAAAGGATAATCAGGGTTTTGCTTATTTGGTTGGTAGAGAAAGTTTTGAATAACATTAATTAAAGCTTTTAACTTAGCTTTGGTTTGATAATAATAATATTCTTCTTCCAGAGTGGAAACTGTAATGTTATACATTTATATTCGGGAAATTTTAATAAATGGCCAAAATACCCCTCTATTAAGCAAAAAAGCCTAATTTCACTATTCTTAAGCAAAACTGCCCAAATTTCCTATTCTTAAGCAAAAATGCCCTAAACTTTTTTTAAAATACCAAAATTACCCTTCACCACATCTATATAAACCCCTTCTCTCACTCTTATTACGCACACTTCTCATATCACTCACTCTCACTCTCATTTTTACTCAATATCAATTCATTCGGAAAGAAGTTTGTATTTATGAATTTGACTCAAAAAAAGGCTATTCATGAAAAAAAGGTATTTATACGAATTTTAACCTAAAAACTTAACTTTATTTGTTAAGTTTAGTTTATATGTCATATAAAGGGGGTATTTGAATATTAGATAATAATATAGAGGTTAAATGCAATTTTAGATAAATATGGGGGGTATTTTGATATTATACAATATATAAATGATTTAAATAATATGTTAAGAATCGATAGGTATACTTTGATATAAGACAACATACAAGGGTGTTAAATAAAGAAAGAGATAATTATGAGGGCTTAAATGAAATGTTATAAAAATATGGGGGCATTTTGATATTAAACATTGTAAGAGCATTATAAATGAAATTTTAGGAATAGATAGATGTATTTTGATATGAGACAACATACAAGAGTGGTAAATGCAATTTTAGGTAAATGTTGGGGGTAAAAAAATATTTAAAAAATATAAGGGGTATTTTGAAATTACATAATACATAAAGGATTTAAATAATAGGTTAAGAGTAGATAGATGTTTTTGATACAAGAGAACAAAAAATGGTGTTAAATGAAAGTTTAGATAATTATAGGGGGTTAAATGAAATGTTAAGAAAAATATGGGGATATTTTGATATTTCATAATATCATGAAGGATTTAAAAACATGTTAAGAATGAATAGATGTATTTTGATAATAGGAAACATACGAAGGTATTAAATGAAATATTAGATAAGTATGGGGGGCTAAAGAAATGTTAAAAAATATAGGGGGTATTTTGATATTAAACATTGTAAGAATGCTTTAAATGAAATGTTAAGAATAGATAAATACATTTTGATACAAGGTAACATAAAAGGTTGTTAAAAAATTGTTAGATAAATATAGGGGGTTAAATGAAATATTAAAAAAATATAGAGGGTATTTTGATATTAAACATTATAAAAACATTTTTAATGAAATATTAAAAATAGATAGATACGTTTTGATACAAGATATTATATAAAGATGTTTAATAAAATATTAGATAATTATAAGGGCTATATGAAAATTTAAAAAAATATAGGGGGTATTTTGATATTAAACATTGTAAAAACGTTTTAAATGGAACGTTAAGAACAGATAGATGCATTTTGATACAAGATAACATACGAGGGTGTTATATAAATTGTTAAATAATTATAGGGGTTAAATGAAATGTTAAAAAAATATGAGGGGTTTTTTATATTAATAATTGTAAGACTGTTTTACATAGTTATTACAGATTTTTTGTTATAAATGAATAATTATTTTCAAAAACTTATCATTGCAAGATTGATAATTAAAATGGATAGTTATGCATCGGTTCGTTACCAAGGAGAATGGATTCAAGGTGGTAACAACACAATGAAATATGTTGGAGGATCCAAACAATTGATTAAAATTCCTTATAGAACAACATTTGAGGGATTTATTGAGCTTTTGAAGGAGTCTTGTAGTATTGATCCAATGAAGAACTACCTTCAACTATCAATGAAGCCAAGAAAAATTGAGCTCGACTGCCCCGTATAGATCCAAAATGATGAAGATGTCCAAGGTCTTATTGATATGTCTCAGTACTTACAGGAATGTATTCTTGTTTTTGTTACATATACCCCGATTAAAGGGCAGGAGGAAGAAGATGAAGAAGAAATTAGTGGGGTGAAAAAAAAATACGATTTGGAAAACTTGATTGATTTCAGTAATAACCCATTGTACATTGCAAACTCATAGGCTCATGGAGAAAAAGATAGAGTTCTTGAATGGGGTGACTTTGATGGAAATGATATGTCCAATATTCCTTCTAAAGATGTAGAGCCTGAGTATATGGCACTAGTTACCGAGAGTATGGATAATTTGCAGCTTGAAGATCTTATTTTAGATGGTGGAAATTATTTAGAGTCATTTTTTGACAATGTCCCCACTGATCCATTTAGGTGGCTTCCTGATTTTCCTCCATAGCCATCAACATTATCAGGTGGTACCATATCGATCCGAGAAGATAATAGTGTAAAGGTTGGTGATATTTTCCATAATAAAGTACAATTGAAAGACTTTGTGAAACAATTCGCCTTATTTAAAAGATTTCAATTCATGGTCAAAAAGTCTGACAAGAAACGATGGGAAATTAAGTGCAAGGCTTAAAATTATGAGTGGCATATACATGCAACCAAGTCCAAAGTCGATGAAGTGTTTCAAATCAGCTATATAAATCCTACCCACACATGTTCAGTTGATCAAATCATGCTACATCATAGACAAGCTGGGGCTCGAGCTTTAGGTCAATTAATGAGGTCAAAGTTTGTGATGATTGATGAAATTTATCGGCCTAAGGAAATAATTGTGG
Organism: Mangifera indica; assembly: GCF_011075055.1. Classification (NCBI taxonomy): domain Eukaryota; kingdom Viridiplantae; phylum Streptophyta; class Magnoliopsida; order Sapindales; family Anacardiaceae; genus Mangifera; species Mangifera indica. Next base: position 13,849,532 of record NC_058147.1, read on the forward strand.
ATATCGCCGACCAATATAAAATTGATATTTCATATTCACAGGCGTGACAGGCAAGAAATTGGGCTATAAATTCATTGAGGGGCTCACTGGAGGAATCATTTATGCTTTTACCAGATTATTGCTACAATCTACAACACACTAATCTGGGCACCGTTACTGCTATTGAAATGGATGATGAACATCAATTTAAGAATTTTTTCATGGCATTAGGGTGTTTCGTTCGTGCATTCAGAGAATATCTCCTACCTGTTATTTGCATTGACGCCGCTTTCCTTAAAGGTCGATATCTAGGGCATTTATTCATTGCGGTGGCTCTTAACAGTAATAACCAAATATATCCTATTGGTTTCAGTGTCGACAAAAAAGAATATCACAATACGTGGTGTTGGTTTCTCTTGAAGATTAAAGAATGCATCCATGACCTCTTTGAGTTGGCAATAATCTCAGATTGACATCATGTTATATACTCGATAATGGTTGAAGTCTTTCCAGATGTCTACCATGGATGTTGTTGTCATCATCTTTTGTGTAACATGCAGGCAAAGTATAAACGAGACTCAAAGGTATAATGTTTAAACAAGTATTAAAATTTGTAAAAGTTTATCTTTTTCATACATTTTGATTATAATCAGTTCTTATATTTTTTACTATCTTATAGGTTACGGGTGCATATTGGAAAGCTGCAAAATCATACACAGAAGCAGAATTTGGGGCAATGATGTAATCTCTTGATTCAATGAACCCTTAAGTTGGAGCTTATCTATGTGAGGTCAGATTTGAGCATTAGAGTAGAGCATACTTTCCAGGACATCGATACAATATCATGACAACTAATATTGCAGAGCCATTTAATGCTGTTGTCAGACATGCACAGGACCTACCTATCACACTGCTTATCGAGTTCATTCGTGGTACCATGCAACGATGGTTTTATGAGAGGAGAAACCATGCAAGTAAGTATCAAATCGTTAATAATTAAAAGTTTTTTCTCATGTACTTTTTCCCTTAGTTTTGGTTATTACGAAATGTGTTAATATTTTTTCAAATTATAGATGAATGTCCTAACTTTGTCACCCCTTAGGCGGAGGAGAAGATCAGTAGTTGTCTGTCTAAGTCTACACGCTTAGACATTCAACCAATTACACCTACTTGGTATCAGATTGTCGATTTTGGTGGATACATGGATATTGTAGACTTTGTTGAAATGTCTTGCACGTGTAGAAAGTTTCAACTTTCACGTATTCCGTGCAAACATGTCATTGTTGTTGCACGATATATGAGGCTCACAAATGTTAATGCATGGGTTCATCCATTCTTTCACACCGATATCTACTGTGCAATATATCAGGAACCTATCAATCCTCTTGGAAACCAATCTGATTGGTTGCACTCACCTGAAGAAATAGTTATTCTACCCCCCGTCCTCAATAGTAGCAGTTCGGGTCGCCCTTCCAACAGAAATCAACATCTTTCACAAGGAGAAAATGTTATACCTAGGATTTACAGTCGTTGCCATGAACCAGGACATGTACGAACCCAATGTAAAAGCCCAACACCCGTTCTGAGCTCCACCTCGTAGCATTCATCTAAAAAAGGCAAAGGGACGAGATCTTGACATGTTTATAATCAATTTTTTTAGTTATATGATTTATCATTGTTGTATTTCAGTTAAATGTAACCAATGTATTTTTATTATTGTTTCAAATGTGTAATTGTATTGACATGCAATGTAATAACTTTAGTATAAATAATTTCTTCATTTTATATTTGTTAGAATGAGTTGTTTGAGTATTTCTTTATTTCATCTAACGTTTGATAGTAACATCACTCAAATCACATATAATTATTTTTGTAGTGACAACATTATGTAAAAAGTGAAATCAAATACAATACATATCCACATACAATCATAGATAAAGTAGACCGTACACATACGCATATACAAGGAGATGTCCGAAACATGTCTTCTCAAATAGTCGTAGCTAATTCGGGGTTAGTGTAGAAGTAATCATGGATAATGCGGTGCATTGTACACGGCATATCACATCTGCTCGGAAGTGTCTGGACTTATCGGGGATTCACAGCTCGCCTTCAACACGTTTTCTTTTGCAAGAAATATCTTGCAAAAATTTTAAAAATTCGTAAAACATTCATAAAAAGCAAATATGTAAACAAATGTAGTAATAAAAAAAACATAAAAAGATGAAAAATAGAAAACAATAAAAAAGAAAATGACAAAATTTAAAAAATAAGATTTTAGTATCTTAAAATGGGGAAAATGAAAAAACAAAACTGAAATTCGAATTCTATACGTTGAAATACCCTAGAATGTCAACAATCAAAAAATCATTCAGAAATCTGAAAATAAAAAAAATGAAACTAAAATTCGAATTCTATATGTTGAAATTCCTTAGAAGGTCAATAATCAAAAAATTATTTAAAAATCTGAAAAATACGAGTCGATATATCCTAAAAGAGTATAAATTGAAAAAACGAAACTACAAAAGACACATAATTTTATTAGATTAAATTAAATTCTCACACAACATAAGGGAATTAGAAATCAACATAATGACAATTTACAACATTATCAAATTCCCCCACACTTATCTTTTGCTCATTCTCGAGCAAATTGCAATTATCATTTAAAATAAAACAAAAAGGCTCTATCAATTCATTTCTCATGACACCGAAAAAAAATGTGCATACATTAAGATTTAAACTAACCAAGACTTAAGCAACAACATACATCATAATCAAACTTCACAAGGAGATGCGCATAAAGAAAAATCAAGACAATCGCATTCTAAAGCACGTATGAAGTTTTTGGTGAATCTTTTCACGGTTATCACTCATACCACTTATTTTTTTAATGGTTTGGTGTTTCACTCAAGTTCTTCCAATTGCAAACATTCTACCATAGGCTTGCTTATGCACCAAATCTCCACCACTTAGATTATATGTATGCATAAATCAAAAAGACTTTATTTTAGGTTGTAATGGGGTTTGGGGTGAAGGTGAGAATTAATAGATACAAAAGGTTAGAACCATGAGCATTAACAAAGCATTTAAACACATAGAGGGGACAAAAATCTAAAACTGAAACCATTATTGTCATTTTTTTTTTTGAATAACTACGAAGATTTTGAGAGTAAAGATAACAATATAAGACAGTAGTAATAACAAATCTTCATATCGACTTCTTTTTGTAATCTCATCCTAATACATTTAAGTTACTTGTTCTCCCACACTAAAAATTTCAAGATAGCAGATTCACCAAGCAATACAATTTAGTTTAAATGCCCTGCCAACATTCATGGTTACGTGAGGATATTTGCTTGAAGCTTTGGGTTTGTAATATGATTTTAGCTCAACAACTCAAAGGTTTTGTCAGGCTCAAGGGGCTAACTAGGGAAATTGAAACAGGTTAGCTTTTTAAGCTAAAGGGTTTAAATAAGAAAGCCTTTATCATTTTCATGCGTGTATATATCAATGCGGTCTTGAAATGGTTCAAAACAAGTTCTAGAGATATATTCACATAAGAGAATATCACTCATCAAAGAAAACACATATTGATATGTATGTTTCAATCTTTTTTCTTTGGCTCAAAACTCACAGGTTAAATCAATTCACCTCAACTTCAAACAAAGCTTTATCACTTAATTATCAAATTTGTTTAAGTGCATACCCCTACATAATCTAACAAATCAGTGTGCATTGCTCTCATACTTAATTAGCTAAATCCCTTGGCATGCACACAATTTAATTCATTTAAAATGAAATTAATGGAAGTATTTGGTTTGACTAAACCAAGGGAAAGTACACCAACTACCATATCAATGAAGAACATAAACACAAATTAAAAATTAACTAGCAAAGAACAACAACACAAACAAAATAAGATGAAAAATAAGACATAACCAAAAGAAGAACAGGTAAACCCTCCCCACATTGAAACCAAACATTGTCCGCAATGTTTAAACACAACATACAATAAATAAAACTGAAATATAAAAGAAAAAGGAAAGAAGACTTCTCAAAAATTGTGGGAAAAAGGAACAACAATCAGTATTATAGAGAGTAAGGATAAGGTGGTGTGAACCCTTGAGAATCAAAAAGTGCCATCAGATTATGCTTTAGGCGGTCTAATTTCTGTTCAAATCTATGCAACAGTGTATCAAGGTTATTGAATGAAAGAGCATAGGATAATGATGAAATATCTGCTGGTAGATGGGTACTAGTTATAACTATGTCTGTTGTTGTTTTATGACGTCTACTAGGCTGAGAAGAAGGCATAACTATTGGTCTAGGTTGCACGAAGCTGAAACTACCATCTAATTGTTTTGTCATAAGTTTCATCTTGTCTAAACAAGTCATATCCAACGATTTCATCTCACAAGCAATATGCATGTTATGGTTAGAAATATCTAATAAACCTAAATTAATTGCTAATTGAATGATATATAAACCAAGGATCAAAGGTTTAGTTTTCTTTTAGACCATCGATTGGAATTGAGTAAGTAACCAAAAACCTAAATTAACTTGAATATTATGCTTCATACACCACACAAAATAAAACTCAACCTTACCAAAAGTACTTGCACTATTTGGCCTCCCTGAAAAATTTAAAAGCTAAAAAATGTTGTAAGTATTTAAACACAAGATTTTTTAAGTAAGAACTCTTTGAGGCACTAAGGTTATATGGAGCAGAATCGACAGACCATTCATACCACAACTCAACAGGTTTAAACTAAGGACTGTAATCATATTGGGAACGTACATATTGCTCCCTCATGGCATCATCTTTTTTCAGAAACCCTAATGCTATGTTAAACTTAGAAATTGAAAATGAACATTCTCTCCCCATTATCTTAAACTCAACTATCCCCTCAGTAAGCAAGTCAAACTCCTCATTATCATTAAATTAAAATATTGTGTAAAACTCACGTGTTAGCTCAATAAAGGCAGGGCAATTCACATTCACATAATTTTTCCAACTTATCCTATCAACTAACACATTAGATTCATTACGAATGCACAATTGATCAAGAGTCTGAGTATTAACATACTTATAGGGGTAGATTTTGTGTTCACACATGGACCCATACCTCTGTTGGTCTTGTTGTCAATAAAGGTGTTGAATCTGCCCAATTTATGCTTTAGGCAACTGGAGAGCTTGACTTGCTTCCCATTTTGTGTACAAAAACATGGACTAGATTAGCTAAAGGAGTGGTGCATTGTTGTGGCGAGGAAAATGATGATTGAGGCGTCGAGTGGGAAGGATATGATGAAGACTACAAATTTCAATTAACAAAAAATGCTGTCAGATTGGGAGATGGCTCGCATGTAAAAGGTTTCAACCAGGTGGATCTTGTTGGTCTTTTAGGCTATGATTTAGGTTTTTCCATGGCGATTTAAGAGGAGGATAGGGGCAGCTAGGGCTTGAGTAGGAGAGAAGGTGACACGTGGGTTTTTGGTAAAAATGGTTTTTGGAAACATAACAACAATATACTTACACTTAAGCGTATAGACCCCTTATATTTAAAAAAAACAAACATAGCAAGAGTTGAATATTTATAGAAACACATAACCTAGCCCTAAAACACTAAAATGACATACTGCTCCCCTGTGAAAATAAGACCAACTAATACTTAGGCAGAAGGAGAAAGATGACTCAACAGTAAAATAAAGCTGATATATAAGAAATTAAAATGAACCTGATCTAAAATAACAAAAACAATTGCAAAATAAACATAAAAAATCTTAAAACTGAAATTTAAAACCAAAATTGAAGCACGTAAAACTGAAATTTAAAAACAATTTCCCATGAAAATTAAAATTGAGAGATTAAATAAAATAAGATTGAAAGCTTTTGTTTATTGTTGTTGGCTCGACGTAATGCCTCTTTCTATTGATCAATATGGACAAGATCACTTCAATTCTTCTACATTTTCAACTTGCAATCCTTTATAAAAAGGTTTGAGTCTGTGGCCATTGACTTTAAACACCTTCGAGGTTGCTGAGCTCTAAATTTCTATAGCATCATGAGGAAAAACGTTAGTAACAACAAAAGGTCTAATCCAACGAGATCACAATTTGCCTAGAAACAATTAGAATTTTGAATGATAAAGGAGAACTTTTTGGCCGATTGAAAATTCTTTTCTGGAAATCATTTTGTCATGAAATGCCTTTGTTTTCTTTTTATAAATTCTAGAACTCTCATATGCATCATTGCGAATTTCTTCTAATTTTTGTAGTTGTAATCTCCTATATTCACCTCTCTCATCTAAGTTCATATTACACTGCTTAACAACCCAATATGTCTTATGCTCTAATTTAACTAGAAAGTGATAGGGCTTACCAAAGACCAACTTGTACGTGACATACCAATTGGTGTTTGTATGTTGTTTTATCTGCCCATAACGCATCATCTAAGCTCAAACTCTAATCTTTTCTAGTTAGACCAATATTTTCTCAATAATGATTTAATCTCTCCAATTCGAAACCTTAGCTTGTTTATTAGTTTACAGATGGTAAGACGTACAACCTTGTGACCATATTTTTCCAATAACGCCTCCACTGTTCAATTACAAAAATGCTTTCCTTGATCACTAATTAGAGTCTTTGGAATGCCAAACCTACTGAATATGTTAGATTTAAGGAAACCTGAAACAACTTTAGGGTCATCAGTTTAGGTAGCTTTTGCTTTTACCCATTTTGAGACATAATCAATAGCTAATAAAATATAAATGTAATCAAAAGAAATAGGAAACGGTCTTATAAAATAGATACCCCAGACATCAAAAATTTTATAAACTAAAATTGGAGTTTATGGGATCTCATTTTTTTGTGAAATATTACCTATTTTCTAGCAATATTCACATGATTCGCAAAAATAATATGAATCTTGAAATAAAGATGGCCAAAAGAACCTACAATCTATAATTTTTCATGTTGTCCTCTTGGCTCCAAAATGGCCTCTACAAGCATATGAATAACAGAAGGTAATAATAGAAGCAATTTCAGTTTCAGGTATGCACTTTCTTATATAACTTGATCAGCACAATGTTTTCACAAATATAAATCATCCCATATGGAATACTTCGCACCATTTTTTAGGTTGTCTCTTTAAGCCTTTGATAACCCAATTGGCAACATACTTGTGGCTAAATAATTTACAATGTTCGCATACCAAGGCAAACTTAAGCTAATGAAAAACAACTATTCATCAGGAAATTCTTTTTGTTACTCACATGAACCAGACGACTCAAATGATCAACAACACGATTCGCTGCTTCATATTTATCTTTGATCTTCAGGTCAAATTTACTTAGCAGAAGAATCTACTTTATAAGCCTTGGTTTTGCCTTTTTCTTTGTTATCAAATACCTAAGGGCTACATGATTAGAGTAAATAACAACCTTAGTGCCCAATATATAGGAACAAAATTTTTCCAATGCAAAAACAATAGCCAGGAGTTCTTTTTTAGTGGTTGAATAATTTTTTTATGCATCATTCAAGGTCGTTAAGGCATAATATATAACATGTGGCGTCCTTCCAACTTGTTGGCCTAAAATAACTCCTACAATATGATCACTTGCATTGCACATTATCTCAAACGAAAGATTCCAACCAAGTGGCTGGATAATTGGAGCTAAGGTTAGTAACTACTTATGCATTCTTACACCTTTCATCTAACTCAAAAGCCACATCTTTTTATAGCAACTTGCACAATAACAATGCAATATGGGAAAAATCCTTAACAAAGCATCAGTAAAAACCTGCATGGCCAAGGAAAGAACAAACTTCTCGTACACTAGCAGAGTAAGGCAGAGATTGAATAATATCAATTTTAGGTTTATCTACCTTTATACCCCTAGTTGAAACTACATGCCCCAAAACTATACGTTGTTCAACCATAACATGACATTTTTCAAAATTTAAAACAAGGTTAGTTTCAATGCATCCTTGCAAAACAAGTGCAAGATTATACAAACACTTATCGAAAAAATCCTATGAATAGTAAAATCATCCATGAAAATTTTTATAATCTGTTTAACATAAGCAGAAAATATACTGACTATATAAAACATGGGTATGTGAAAGTCATCTTTTCCTAATCTTTTAGAGCAATTGCAATTTGAAAATAACCTAAAAAGCCATGTAGAAAACAATAGTAAGCTCAACCAGCTACCCTTTCCAACATCTGATCAATAAACAATAAAGGAAAATGATCTTTAAGAGTTACAACGTTTAATTTCCTACAATCCATACGAACCTTCCACCCATTTTGAACTCCGGTGGGTACCAACTCATTTTTTTGATTTTTTACCACTGTGATACCGGTCTTCTTTGGCACAACTTGAATGAGACTAACCCATTCACTATCCAAAATTGGAGAAATTACTTTGGCTTGTAACAACTTTAGAATCTCCTTCTTTACCACTTCCATCATAGGTGGGTTTAGCCTCCTTTATGGTTACCGAATTGGTCTAGCTCCCCCTTTAAGCAAAACCCGATGCACATAAGCAAAGAGATTGATTCCTTTAATATCAGCAATGGTCCATCCTATAGCTATTTTGTGCCTCTTTAGAGTTTGCACTAATTTTTCTTCTTGCTCTTCATTTAAATTAATTGATATGATCTTTAGTAAGGTCTCCTCATCTCCAAGGTATACATATTTGAGGTGATCCAGAAGAGGTTTCAGTTTTAGCACTGGTGCCTACAATATAGAATGTACAAGTCTTTCGTTAGACGTTGGTAGCTCAATATAAGACATATTACTTGAATTTTTCAACTCCATGAACTCATTCATTTCTGTTATTATATCCTAAAAATCAGAATTTAATTTAAGTTTATCACTTTCTTTCAAACAATGCTCACGGTTGGTCACTTCCAACTTACCTTTGTCACCAAGTTTAAAAACATCCTATGCTAGAGAGTTAATTAAATCAATTGAATAAACAGAAAAATCAACATTCGGATATTTTATCATATCATAAATATTGAATTGAACGACATCACCATTAAATTCCATGGTTAGTGTGCCTTTATGAACATCAATTTTTGTTTTGGTTATTTTCAAAAACGATTTTCCTAACAAAATAGGTGTCAATTGGTCATTATTTTTCATGTCTAGGACATAGAAATCAACTAAAAAAATTAGTTTATCCTTAACCTGGACAAGAACATCTTCAATCAACCCCTTAGAATAGACATTCGATCTGTCAGCTAGTTAAATCACTATACCAATTTTTTCTAAAGGTTTAAGATTAAGAACAGACTAAATGGAATATGACATCACATTAATAGATGCTCCTAAATCTAACATGACTTTTTCAATTCTAGTGCCACCTATTGTGCAAGGGATGTAAAATATACTTGGGTCTCTATATTTTTCTGGAAGACTTTTTCAAATTATAGCTAAAACATTCTTTCCTACCCTTATTTTTTCATATGTTTTGAACCTTTGCTTTCTTTTCACTGTACACAACTCCTTCAAAAATTTAACAAAGCGAGCAACTTGTTTGATTGCATCAAAAAGTGGGATATTGACTTTGTACTTTCGAAAGGTTTTCATATAAATTTGCATCACTTTCATACTTTCAATTATCTGCTAAAGCTTCAGGAAAATGAGGAACTGGTCTATATTCACTTTAAGAAGGAGATTTACTTATCAATGCATTCTTGTTGGGAGAATTAGTTTTTGCCGCCACTTCATCTTTTTTTTCTTCTTGTTGCATTGGTATAGGTGGTGCCTTAATTGGCATCTTTAACTTTTTTCCACTCCTCAACACTATTGCACTAGCATTTTCCTTTGGGTTCACCATAGTTTGGGATGGCAATTTACTTGAAGTTTGTGCCTCCAACTAGCTAATTACAATAGCCATTTGACTCATTTGATTTCCAGACTTTGAATGCTAGTTCTTGTCTCTTACTAAAATTTCACAATGTTAGTAGCCAAAGTTTTAACAATGTCTTTGAGAGAGTACCTAAATCAGAATTTTGGGTTGGTTGTTTTTGCCTAGGAATGTAAGACTACTAGTATGGCTAAAAGTTGCTCGAAGGTTGATTTGTATGTACATTCCCATAATGGAGATTAGAATGGTCCTTCTAACCTGGGTTATAGGTATTCGAAAAAGGATTATAATTTCACTATGATTGTCTTAGAACTCCATCTACTACATTGGCTTGTTCAAAGAATTCCTCTTGAAGTGTTGGGTATATATTAGTTGGATGCCCCACAACTGAACAAATTCCACAAACCTTTGATACCTCTATTTTTCCTATAGCTATTTATCGTACAAGAGAAGTTAGATCATCAAGTCATCTTTCAAGAGAAAAGACATTTACCTCATTGACACGCTAAGATGAATGGTCTAATCTAATCTCGAATTGTTGTGAATTTGATACCATGTTTGTAATTAAATTTCAGGTTACCTCAGGTGTTTTGTCAACCAACGCTCCACCACTAGCTTTGTTAGTTATATTCCTATTAGTTAATAAGAGTCCCTCGTAGAAGTATTGAATAAGGAATTGATCATTAATTTGCTAGTGTGGATAGCTTGCACAAAGTTTCTTAAAATGCTCCCAGTACTCGTATAAAGACTCTCCATTATACTGCCTAATGCTAACGGCTCTTTAGGTTGGAAAAAACTTCTTCAAAAACAACCTCGTTATCTCATGCTAAGTGGTGATGCTTCCAGCACACAAGTAGTAAAGCCAATCTTGTGCATCATCTTTCAAAGAAAATGGAAATGCTCTCCTCTTAATTTATTACTTTATGACTCCATTTAGCTTCATATCCATGCACACCACATGAAATTCCTTTAAATGTTTATGATGATCTTCACCTCGGAGCCACAAAAAGTGGGTAAAAGATGGATTTATCCAGATCTTAATTCAAATATAGTATTAGCATCTAAATTAGGAAAAGTAATGCAATGAGATTGTTAGTTCAAATCTAGAGCAGCAAGCTCTTTTAAGGTCTGATTCTTAGCCATGTGTTCTTCTGCTTCATGAGCAGATTTATGTGCTTGTAGTCTCCTTTTTGCTTCTTTTCTTAACCTTTTTACAGTCTTTTCAATCTCTGGATCAAATTATAAATCAACTTGCTTCAAAGATCACATAAAGAACAAACAAACTAAAAACTTCCTGAAAACAGTGCCAAAATTTGCCAATGGTGTCGTCTATACCCAAATTATATTGAATTAAATTCTCACGCAACATAAGAGAATTAGAAATCAATATAACAACAATTAACAATGCTAACAATGACTTCTCTAAAGTTCTTTTTAAGAATATGATGTTGGTTAACAAATGAAAATTATGTAAGTAGGAGTCCAAATTAAGAGTTGAGAACAATGTGAATATTAAAGTGATGCATAATGAATTTTTTTTTTTGGCCAAAGTTTTAAGGATTTTGGGACCTTATAATATAATTGTTTCTTATTCTAGAATCAAAGGCCAAGATTATAAATGATTTTATGTGATCTTCCATTAAGACATTATTTTTTAAGTGGATATGTTTGGTCATAATCATTAGATGGTAGATGATCATTATTTGGGATTGTCATTTATGCTGGAATTTATGGACCCAATATGTGAATGAGATCTTTTGGTGACCATAATAATTTTGAACATTATTTTTTCGTGGCATGAAACTAATCTGAAAAGATTTGGAATTGTACTAGAGAAGTCACCTAGGATGCATAGTTCTATTATGTTTGGTATTGGACACCTAATAAGACATGCATCTAATTAATGAGAGTATCTAATATGAGTGAATTTCATACAGATCCAAAATGTTTAAAGATAATAGATAGTATCTTGTTCTCTTGATTGTATTATCTTTCCCTCGAGAAAGGTTAATGACCATTGGCAGAGTTTTGAGCAATCGATTAGGTTAGGTTATATAATTAGTTGAGATTCTTTCACCATTTATATGAAGGTTTAAGAAAAGACTTACATGGATGTAAAGTGACAATTAGGACCGATAATGATTGCTACATTATTGTTAAGGAAGATATCCCAATCTACTATGCTTGAAGTGTCCTTATAGAAATATGGAATAAGATTTGAGTTGTGAAAATGTTTCTTGTTACTTGAATTTCTAAGAATGGTGTACTATTATGTTTCTATCTTTGAAATATGTGTTCATTAGCAGATCTCTTTAGAAGTAATAAGACATCCATAATTGTTATATATTTTGGAGATAGGATACACAGCAGTTTTATTCAAAAGTTTTTGGCTTTTCTCAATATGGACTCAGAGAACCCTATGCAAAAGTTGGATATATGTTTTGTTGAAATAAGTTTGTTCCAGAATAAATATGATATCTTTTAGTATATAAAATGACTCTCTTCAAAATTTATTTGCTCCTGAATAAGTTATGAGATCATGCGAAACAAATTGGACTACATATGTCTTCATTGTATGGTTCTCTATGTTGGTTGCATTTGCAACATGTTATTGAGACTAAAAATAGTTCTTTTGCCTAACTTTGATATGAAAGACCTTGAAGATACATAATTTATTTTTCGTTTTAGGATCCATTATGATAAGGATCGTGGACCATTTCTGACTTATCTCAAAATGACATACATGAAACGTATGTTTAAGAGGCATGACATGCAGAATAGCAAGCCAAATGATTTGTTTGTTGTGAAAAGAGATAAGCCTAGTATCAATGACTATTTAAAGATTGAGGCTGAAAGGAAATACATCTAAATTATCCTTTGTGATGAAACTATTGGAAGCTAGATGCAAGGATAAATATGCATGAGACTTGATTTTTTTTTCGCAATGGATGCTCTCAATTGATACCTCATAAATCTATATCTTGATCACTGAGTTATACCTATGGAGGAAAGGAATATTAGCAAAAGATTAAGAATAATGGTCATTGTCAATATATAATGAAATCTAGCTCTACAGATGTTGTTATACCTATTGAAAAAGTCATATTATGGATAAAATATCAAGTAATTGTCAGTAGTATTTTCAACCATGTACATGAAATCCCCTATTATACATCTCAGGTTATGTGGTTGAAGAATCACATTCTTAACTACTTGTTCAATTTCTAAAAACTTTTGATTTACTATGATATCAGTACATCTATGGTCTTTACTAAGAACAACAATAGCACAAGTAAATCAAGACAGAAAAGTAAAATGTCATGTAGTTAGGAACTTCATACAAAGGAGTATGATTATAAAAGAGTACATAAACAAAGAGTTGATAAGGTTAAATTTCTAACCAAATGGTCAAGACTTGTAACCCAGTCATGTAGAAGACATGAAGATATTTAGGGTCTTTTTGATATTTGGGATTAGTTAGAGATATTGCAATTAGTTAATTGAATGACATATTTTTATGATTGAGTTGGTAATTTTATTTTGTTCATGATTTTTTTTTATGTAAATATATATATATATATATATATATATATATATATATATATATATATAAATATATATGCACATATATGTGGATCTTGTACAAGCAAGAATGTGATTTATTTTGAGTATGCAGCTGTATGATTGATTATATTAAAATTTATGTGTTCAATGTGCATACCAAGGATACGGTTCATCTTCAATATAATAGTTATATCTATAGAATATATGTCTAAAAAAATATGATTCATACTGATTATAACAATTGAATGAGTATGTTTTTTTAATTATCTTAAAACTATTGGAAGCCATGAATTTCTCTAATATTTATATTTAAGATATTAATTAAAGAGAAATCATAAAGAGACCCAATAGGTAATAACATATACTTATTATGATCACTTTTAGATGTTATTCTTGCCACATTTTTAAATTAAAGATCCACATTGTATAATTGCAAATAATTGTAAATGACGATATCTTGTGTTGTTTTGAAGACACAAAAATTGTCTTAATTCATTATTGATAGGGTTGTTTTGATTGAACTGTTTTCTGAACTATGTTGTTTTCTTATTGATTAGTTACCACTTTAGAATAGTAAAATGTCATCTATCTGAAAATTCTTTTAAAAAGGGTTACTCCCTCTATATATATATTCTTATTTTAATGCACACCTACATTGATTAAATTTTTTTCATTATTCAACCTAAAACCAGGTGAATGTATAATATAAAAAGAATTTATTTTATAAGCTTAATGTGATCATTTGGAAACAGGTTGATATACTTTATGTTGGGGTTATTAATTTGAATTATAAGTGTGGGCTAATAAGTTATAGGAGTCCAATTAACTTTTCAATTGAAATATAAAAGAAAGAGCTAGGTCTCCTCCCAAAAAAACACCATATATTTTTGGCACCCTTTTTGTATATCACATTCTGAACCTTGGAAGGAAGGGTTGCTCAAGGATCGTCAGTCAATTATTTCTGCGACAAAATAACGCAAACAAATTTGTTTAAGTCTCTAATAATGATTTTGCCAACAAATCTACCTCTGGAGACTTCCAGTCTTATCGATCCATTCGATGTCATCTGGGGAAAAAAAAACTTATTCCACCAATCATTCAATTAAGGGCAGACTTTACTGAAATATCAATCCCTCGAGTTCATTCCTAGGAAAATCATAAGTAATCAAATTTATGCCGCCTAGTGGTGACGTGGTTCTTCGCAATGCCAAGACAAAGACCAAAAATAAAGAAGAAAGAGCGGAACTAATTGACTTGTGATTTTTGGTCTTTGTGAAAGATTGTGGGATGAGAAAGGAGAAAATGAGTGTGAAAGCAAGAAAATGAAGGTTTTCAGCTTCCTCCATTCACCATTTTTGGTCCCCGCCCTTCGAGATGAGACCGAACAAGCTTGTGGGATTACCTGCTTCTAGATTTCAAGCATAATGCCTAAAAAGCGCTTCAATTAAGAAATCATCCCAATCAATAAAACGCAATTAGGTATTAAATATGGCTTATAAGACATTTCCATCTAATAACATATTCCTGAAACGCATAAAAAGCAACAGATTATGCAGTTAATTATAATTTAAATTTTTTTTATTTTTATGATTATAAATTATAATTAATATTTAAAATTATAATAAATTAAATTGCTCTAATTTCATTTAGCGGTTATCATGGAGAGAAAAATTAGATAGAAGATTGTAATTTATCGTTTTTCAACCATAATTGAAATAGAAAATAATTGTTTTCCAAAATGTGTATATGTATATATTGGGTGCAAAATAAACTGACAATTTATGTTATCGGATCGTACTTGCATAGTATTAGTTTAGGTTTTGTGTCAGAGACCTTTAACTCTAACCCGATCTGAATTAAAATCGTATCAAAATTTTTTAACCGTAACCCAACTCTTTAATATTTAGGATAACCCGATTTGACCAAAATTGACATAAAATTATTTACTGTTTTCACTCTCCAAAATGTATTTTTACCGTTTGAATTTTTTCACGAAATTACCCTAACATATTATTAATAGAACACACAATCTAACATTTTGCCTTGTTTACAAATGAAATAAAAAGTACATACTAAAACCTTTAAAACGCATCAATAATTTGACTAATCAACTTATATTTTATTACTTATATATATCGGGATTTTTATATAATTTTGATGTTTAAAATATTGCTTTTAATTTTTGTTAATTTAAAGTTATATTATATTTTTTAAAAATAAAATAGTAGAGATAAAATTGTAATTTTATGTCCTAATATTGTTATTTCATTAACATATTCTGGGTGAGAAAATATTATTTATGTCAATTAAGTGTAAAAAAAGTGGGTTAACGTCAATCTTTTGGGTAGGAAAATGTAATGCAATTCACTCTGTTTCTATTTAAAACTTAATAATAATTGAAGTAATTGTAACTATATGAAATAAAATTATATACAATATGTAAGAATATAATTGTTGTTGATAATTGTTTTTCAACAATTTTTTAATTTGTTTCTACCAAATTCTATTATAGTAAATATTTCTCTAAAGATTCATATCAGTTCGAGTTGAATTGGGTTATTGTGTGTCAATTTTTACCCTATTTGATTTTGTTTTGAATTATATTGGATTGATTCAAAATAATTTTTATGTCAAAAAATCTCACTCTTAACTTGTTTTTTTATATTATATCGTATCGAATTAACAAAACGTATTAAAAATTATTAATTTTAGTGCAAAATAACAGTGAGTCAAAAAGAGAAAAAAAGGAAGTTTACATTAGGAAAAATGAAAAGGTCCCACAAACCCTGAGTGTCTCCGACTACGTAGTGGTTTGGAAATTAAATTTAGAAAATAACTATCTTCTTGACTGGAGGGGCCGTGCCGCGCGTTCATTCCTAGGAAAATCATTTTTAATAACAGGTCGTTATCTTATGGGCAAAATTTCGTTTATGGCTTCTTCATTATCATTGTCATCAAGCCAAATTCGATGTTTTTCTTAGTTTTAGAGGCGAGGATACTCGTGATAACTTTACTAGTCATCTCTATGCGGCTTTGCGTCGAAAACAGATTCAAGCCTTTATTGATGACAGGGGACTTAAGAGAGGAGATGAAATTTCTCCTGTGCTTTTGAAAGCAATTGAATCATCGAAGATTTCAGTAATCATTTTCTCAGAAGACTATGCTTCCTCTAGATGGTGCTTGGATGAACTTGTAAAAATTCTTGAATGTAAAAAATTCAATAACCAAATTGTTATACCAGTTTTCTTCAATGTGAATCCATCTGATATTCGGAAGCAAACGGGAACTTTCCCGGAGGCTTTTGTGAAGCATGAAGAACGTTTTAAGGAGATGAGAAACAAAGTTCGGAATTGGACGAATGCTTTGACTGAAGCTGCCAATTTATCTGGATGGGTTTCCTCTGTAACCAAGTAACTACTAATTCTTTACTAAAGTCTTTATAAGTTTTCAATTACTAATGCTATATAAGCTATAATATTCCTTGCTAAAATCCAGTTATTTAGGAACGGTATAAAATCTTAACTGAGTAAATATATATGAAAATAAGACTTTAGATGTCATTAATTAATTAATTAATTAATTTCTTCTGAAATCTTCTAGTTGGTTGATGCCGTGAGAACTGTGATCGCAAAATTGTTTTTATTTCATTATTTATTTGCTGTGAACTTATTGCATCACGTTTTGGTTCAATACTGGTGACCTTTCTAACTTGTTTGGGTTTCATAATGATGACAGAACGAGTTTTTTGAAAAGTTTGGTATTTTTGATTTAATGATTATTTAATCTTTCCTTGTTAATTTGACTCATCAAGAACATCCCTGGAATGGCCTTTTGACGAAATTAAGTTCTTCTGCACTACAGGATATAATTTAGCCAATTTTTTTTTCATATCTGTGGACAAATTATGGGTATTTTCAATGAAAAATAACATTAGAAAGTTAGCTTTACAATTCCTAGTCCCCCACAAGAAAAGAATAAAATAAACTGTTTCGTATTATTTTGCTTATGTCATGGTACATTCCAACTCACTACTATTTATCTGCATGTTTGTAGGCCTGAGGCAACACTTGTAGATGAGATTGTTAAAGATATTTTGAAGAAATTGAAAAATACATCTATCTCAAGTGATTCTGATTCTATGTTGGACTAAACTCACGCATTAAGCATATCAAATCATTGTTATGCATTGGATTGTCAGATTTTTGAATAATAGGAATTTGGGGAATGGGTGGTATAGGTAAAACAACCATTGCAGGAGCGATTTTTAACCAAATTTCTTGTGATTTTGAAGGTTGTTACTTCTGTATTAATGTTAGAGAAGAATCAGAAAAATGGGGATTAAGTCATTTGAGAGACCAAGTTCTTTCTCAAATATTAGAAGAAGAAAATCTCAAAATAGGCACTCCCAAAATTCCTCTGTATATCCAGGAAAGACTTCGATGTAAAAAAGTTTTCATTGTTCTTGATGATGTGAATAATTTTGAACAATTAAAATTTTTAGCTGGAGGGCTTGACCATTTCAGTCCTGGAAGTAGAATTATTATAACTACTCGAGAGAAACAAGTACTTCGTAGTTATGGAGTGCAGAGCATATATGAGGTCGAGGAACTTAACCATAACGAAGCTCTCTTGTTGTTTTGTAAATATGCCTTTAAGCAATGCCATCCTCTTGAAGATTTTATGGAGCTCTCAAGTAGTGTAATAAATTATGCAAAAGGCAATCCATTAGCTCTTAAAGCGTTGGGTTCTACCCTCTTTCGAAAGAGCAAACGAGAATGGGAAAGTGCAATGTATAATTTGAAATTGGTTTGTGATCCCCAAATTCATGATTTGTTAAAAATTAGTTATGATATACTAAACAGAGAGCAGAAAGAGATTTTTCTTGATATCGCCTGTTTCTTTAAAGGAGAGGATATCGATGATGTGGCTCAAATAATGCTAGGGGAGATTATTAAAAATAGGCAAAATTAAAGGGGTCTAAGCGAAATTGCCCAAAAATTTCAGGTTTAAGCAAAAATGCCCAGGTTTTATGAAATGACGAAACTGCCCCCATATGTAAACACAGCAAATTTTCACTGTGCAATTCAAAGAAAACCCCACCTCCCACGGCAATCCCACGGTGAAAGTCATTTCGGCAGATTTTCTTGCTTTTCGGTAACCGAAAATGGCAAAGAAGGTTAGTATATCTCCCGTGATCTTGTGTTGGATCAAGTTATTGCTCATATTATTGAGATTTGATTGAGATTTTTGGGTTTGAAATTTTAGGGTTTACGGTTTGAATAATGCTTAAAATGTTTTGATTCTTGGTTGTTTTTGTTGAATTGATTGAGGGCTTTTGTGTTATACAACATGTAGATTTGATTTTCGTAAAAATCGGAGGCCGAAACGACCAAAATGTGGCCGAAAATGGCTGCCGAAGAGATCGACAGTCCGACGTGGGTCATTACTGAAATCAATCAACTTTTCCAAATCGTATTCTTTTTTGACCCAACTACTTTCTTTTTCATCTTCATCTTCTTCCTTCTGCCCTTCAATTGGGGTACATGTAACAAAAATAGGAATATATTCTTGAAAGTACTGGGACATATCAAGAAGACCCTGGACATCTTCATCATTTTGGATCTGGATGGGGCAGTCAAGCTCAATTTTTCTTGGCTTCATTGATACTTGAATGTAGTTTTTCATTGGATCAATACTGCAAGACTCTGTGAAAAGCTCAATAAATCCCTCGAATGTTGTTTCATAAGGGATTTTAATCAATTGTTTGGCTCCTCCAACATATTTCATTGTGTTGTTGCGACCTTGAATCCATTCTCCCTGGTAACGAACCGATGCATAACCATCTATTTTAATTATCAATCCTGCAATGACAAGTTTTTGAAGATAATTATTCATTTATAATAAAAAAAATCAATAATAACTATGTAAATCAGTCGTACAATTATTAATAATTAAGAAAAACTCCTCATATTTTTCTAATATTTTATTTATCCCCCTATAATTATTTAACAATTTATATAACAATTTATATAACACTTTCGTATGTTATCTTATATCAAAATGCATCTATCTGTTTGTAACATTTTATTTAAAACGTTTTTATAATATCTATACTTTGAAATAGATATTTAAATTTTATACTTTGAAATACTTTAAAATGTCAATAATAAAAAATTTCTTCAGAACTCTGAAAAATACTAGTGGATATATCCTAAAACGATAAAATTCAAAAAAACTGAGCTGAAATTCGAATTCTAAAATTTGAAATACCCTAGAATGGTAATAATCGAACAATTCTAAGAAAATCTGAAAAATACGAGTTGATATATGCTAAAACGGTGAAATTCAAAAAAACAGAACTAAAATTTGAATCCTAAAAGTTGAAATACCATAGAATGACAACAATTGAAAAATTCTTCAGAAATCTGAAAAATATGAATCGATATATCCTAAAGCGATGAAATTCGAAATAACGAAACTGAAATTCGGAATCTAAAAGTTGAAATACCCTAGTATGACAACAATCGAAAAATTCTTCAGAAATCTGAAAAATATGAATCGATATATCCTAAAGCGATGAAATTCGAAATAACGAAACTGAAATTCGGAATCTAAAAGTTGAAATACCCTAGTATGACAACAATCGAAAAATTCTTCAGAAATCTAGAAAATGTGCATTGATATATCCTAAAGCGGTGAAACTCGAAAAAACCTATAATTTCAATTATAATACGCCTACAATGTTTAATATGAAAATGCGCCCTAATTTTAATAACATTTCATTTGACTCCTCAATTATCTCTTTCTTTATGTAACACCCTTGTATGTTGTCTTGTATCAAAGCAATACCTATCTATTTTTAACATGTTATATAAATCCTGTATATATTATAAAATATCTAAAACCCCCATAACAATGTAAAATGTTCAAAACCCCCCATATTTATCCTAAATTACATTTAACCCCCCATACTTGTCAAACATTGCATTTAACCTCCATATTATGACATAAAAACTAGACTTAACAAATAAAATGAAGTTTTACGCTAAGATTAGCATAAATACCTTTTTTTGATGAATAGTATTTTTTCGAGTCGAATTCAAAAATACGAACTTCTTTCATCCGAACGAATTCCTACTAATTGATGTTGAAAAAAAAATGAAAGTGAGAGTGAGTGTTTGAGTGATATGAGAAGTGTGTGTAAATAAAATGAGTGAGGAGAGTTTATATAGATGAGGGGAAGGGTAATTTTGACATTTTAGAAAAAGTAATGGAATAAATAAATAAATATGAAAATGCCTTTACAATGTAAAATATCCAAAACCCCCCCATATTTATCCTAAATTACATTTAACCCCCATACTTGTCAAACATTACATTTAACCCCCATATTATGACATAAAAACTAGACTTAACAAATAAAATTAAGTTTTAGGCTAAGATTGGCATAAATACCTTCTTTTGATGAATAGTATTTTTTCAAGTCGATTTCAGAAATACGAACTTCTTTCGTCTGAACGAATCCCTACTAATTGATGTTGGAAAAAAATGAAAGTGAGAGTGAGTGTTTGAGTGATATGAGAAGTGTGTATAAATAAAATTAGTGAGGAGGGTTTGTATAGATGAGGGGAAGGGTAATTTTGATATTTTAGAAAAAGTTTGAAATAAATAAATAAATATGAAAATGCCTTTACAATGTAAAATATCCAAAAACCCCCCATATTTATCCTAAATTACATTGAACCCCCATACTTGTCAAAGATTTATTTAACCCTCATATTATGACATAAAAACTAGACTTAACAAATAAAATTAAGTTTTAGGCTAAGATTGATATAAATATCTTTTCTTGATGAATAGTATTTTTTCGAGACGAATTTAAAAATACGAACTTCTTTCGTCCGAACGAATCCCTACTACTTGATGTTGAAAAAAAATGAAAGTGAGAGTGAGTGTTTGAGTGATATGAGAAATGTGTGTAAATAAAATGAGTGAGGAGGGTTTATATAGATGAGGGGAAGGGTAATTTTGACATTTTAGAAAAAGTTTGAAATAAATAAATAAATATGAAAATGCCTTTACAATGTAAAATATCCAAAATCCCTCCATATTTATCTAAAATTATTTTAACCCCATAGTTAGTGAGGAGAGTTATATAAATGAAGGGAAGGGTAATTTCGATATTTTAGAAAAAGTTTGAAATAAATAAATAAATATCAAAATGCCTTTAAAATGTAAAATATCCAAAAACCTCTCATATTTATCTAAAATTATTTTAACCCCCATAGTAAGTGGGAGAGTTATATAAATATGAGAAGAAGAGTAATTTTGGTATTCTAAAAAAAAGTCATAGGCATTTTTTTTAAAACAGTGATTTTGGATATTTTGGCTTGGAAATAGTGATTTTGGGCATTTTTACTTAATGAGAGGGCATTTTGGCCATTTTATAAAATTTCCCTCATGCTAGACAGTCATTACTCGCTTTATTTTGAATTGCGTAACCTCTGTGATAAATCTCTCATAACAATATCAAATAACAAGCTGCAAATGCATGATTTATTGCAAGAAATGGGTCGAGAAATTGTTTTCCAAGAATCTGCCAAATAGCCTGCAAAACGTAGTAGGTTGTGGTATCACGAGGATGTCTACAACATATTGAAAAATAATAAGGTAAAGGGCCTAATGAACTTGTTTTGATTTCTTATATTAAAAGTCCAATAAACAAACAATAAACCCATACAAATTTTATTGTTTTGTACTATAGATTTGTGGACGTTTTGTGCTTTTTATATTCACTTATACTTTGTTGTGTTTGTTTATTAGGGCACTGATTCAATTGAAGGCATATTCTTAGATATGTCGAAAATAAGAGACCTTCAGTTAAGTTCTGGAGCCTTTGCAAATATGTCCAATCTTAGGTTGCTGAAGTTCTATACTCACAAGCTTAACAAAGTGTTTGGAAAATTCTCTAAAGTACATCTTCAGTTTGAGGATTTTTCTAAAGTGCATCTTCCTTGTGGTCTGAAATATCTTTCAAATGAGTTGAGGTACCTCCATTGGGAGGGATACCCTTTGAAAAAATTGCCATCAAAATTTAATATAGAGAACCTTGTTGAACTTAGATTGCCTTATAGTAGGGTGGAGCAACTTTGGAAAGGAACTAAGGTGTAATTTATGATGATATAGATGTTCTTTCATATGTAAACTATGTGGTTCACTGATACTGATTTATTTTAGCCTTTAAATTTTTGTTACAGCATGCTTCCAAGTTGAAATTGATTGATCTTCATGATTCCAGATACTTGACCAGGATCCCAGGCCTCTCAAATGCCTCGATGCTTGAGGTTATGAACCTCAGATATTGCAAAAGTCTTAAAATCTTTCCAAAGATTTCAGGGAATATAAAACAATTAGATTTATCTGCAACCAGAATAGAAGAAATTCCTACTACCATTTGTGAATTGAAATCTCTTTGTAGGCTTAAACTTTGGAATTGCTCAAAGCTAAAGAGTTTCCCAGAAATCTTACAAGAAATAAAAAATTTACGGTATCTTTCTCTTGCTAGAGCAACAAAAGTTAAGGAGCTGCCACCTTCTATTGAATATGTAATTGGGCTTCGTGAGTTGACATTGTAAATCTCAAAAACCTTGAGACCATTCCAAGTAGTATTTGCAGCTTGACATCTTTATGCTCAATGTATCTTTCTGGTTGCTCAAAACTCGATAGATTGCCAGATAACCTGGGGAATTTAAAATCTTTGAGGACCTTCAATGCAAGAAGAACTGCTATTAGGGGATTACCATCCTCTATTGCTGGTTGTAAAGATCTTCAAGTTCTGGATTGTTCTATGTGTAGAAATTTGGTTTTGCCTTCATTTTCAGTTTTAGGTTCATTAACACACTTAAATTTGTCTTATTGCTCTCTAACTGAAATTCCTGAAGATCTTTGTTGTATGCCCTCTCTGGAAATATTAAATCTACAGGGAAACAATTTTAGGAGTTTACCTAGAAGTATTAAACAACTTTCTCAGCTAAAGCGTCTTTTGATAAGCAATTGCAGAATGATTCAATCATTGCCAGAGCTTCCTGTCCGTGTACTATTTTTAGATGCAAGGAATTGCAAGAAGCTCCAATCATTACCACATCTTCCATCACATGTAGAAGAATCAAATGCAGATGTACTAGAACTAATATTTGAGCGCTGTTGCCAATTCGCATATACCAGAATCGAGTTCATCTTTACAAACTGCCTGCAACTGAATGAAAAAGCATGCAACAACATTTTGGTAGATTCACAACTACAACTTCAACATATATCATCTAAATCGTTAAGACTTTGCCATGAAAAGGTACCTTTTTTCTCTTTCACAATCTCTATGTTCTCAGAAATGATGAATGTTCATTTTTATTTCAGGTATATGAAAAGATACCTTCAACTAGTTTGTGTCTACCAGGGAGTAAAATTCCTGATTGGTTTACCTATCAACGTTCAGGATCTTCAATAACTATTGTGTTACCTCAGCACTGGTGCAATAAAAAGTTCATTGGATTTGCTCTGTGTGCTGTTATTGCATTTGAGGGGAGTTATTGTGGCCGTGGTCTTTATGTTGGTTCTTCTTACCAGTTTCAAACCAGCGATAATCAGTGGGATCCCTCTATATTTGGATTGAACCTTTCTGTTACTGGTAGGTGGCCTTTCACATCTATTGATTCTGAACACATTGTACTGGGGTATAGTCCTGTTCGGATTCTTAGGGGAGAATATACAACTGCCTCTTTTAAGTTTCGCCTGTCTATCTTTGGTTACAAAGGCCCTGTAAACAGTTGCAAGGTGAAATATTGTGGGGTATCTCTACTATATACACAGCCCAATGTGATCCAATCTTACCTTTCTGTCAAGAATTTGACTCCTATGATAACAACAGTAGATCACATTAAAACTAGGAAACGCCATGCTGATTACAACCCTGATCAGACCAATTCAACTGAAATTAGAAGTGGTGGAACTGATGATGAGTTGGAACCTGTTAGAGCCAAGGTGTACACAAGGAAGAAGAGAAAAAGAGGTGCTGTGAAGGAAACTGAGAATACAGGTGGCAGAAACTTAGCAGCTAGAGATGTCACTCAATCAGCAGGAGGAATGGCAGCAGACAAACAATAGTCCCAACATGGGCCATCAACAAGTATGCAGCATGAGCATGGGACCACAGAGATAGCCTTAGCTAAGGTGTCACCACACAATTGGAGAGGCAGTTGTGGGGAGGCAGTTATGGGAAGGAAATAGGAGACCTGGAGGTGGAGGAGGGCAGAGAAGAAAATTGAGAAAAGGGAGTGTAGGGAGAGCTTCCTCCTCTAAAATGCTGGAGGAAGATTTTTTGTTTTCTTTTAGTTTGCATTTCTGTTTTCCTTTCATTGTGAGTTTGGAGAATTAGTATGCTAAGTTTTTAAGAAACACTTTCACCAGTGAACTTTATATGTATTTCTGGAAAGATTATCAATACAAACAGTATTCCATACATTGCAATCGAGTTTGCTACACAACAATATTCATTACATTTCAATTCGGCCATTTAATACAAACATTCACAGCAGCTCTGTTTCAGCAACAATACAACCCAGAAATCTTGGTTCAGCAGCTACTTGCAGTAGCATAGTCACCAAAAAGCAGTATCTTATCACAGTATCACATTTTTAGCAGTCACAAATTCCAGAAATCCTTGAACAGCAACTTCCCAGTAGCAGCAGAATCATCATTCCAGCAGAACCCGTTACCTGAACACTCCAGGTACCTATTAGAACCATATAAGAGAGTTTGCAAAATTTGAAATCAATGATTGTTGATTGCTACTCTTCTACAATTGGACTTTTGGGTCTTTGTTTGACTATCAAAGCTACTTATGGGCTCTCTATCGACTTTTGGTAATTTACCTATCATCACTTTCATGTTTATGTTAGTTTAAGAATACTTTCAGCTTTATGTTCTTGGGTTTGATGTTGTACTGCCCTGCCTGCAGCCATACTTCAAAGTTGCGTGGTGTTTTGGTGATTTATTAAAAAATATTTTTATTGTTTAGATTTTCAGGTGTTTTTTATTTTGTATAATTATCTTATTCATTTTAATTCTTTATGTCTACTTCATAAGTATCTTATAAGGTATCTCTTTTGTCTTAGTATTATAAAATTTAATTTCAACTTATTTAATGTCTTGGGCCTCATTGTCTAATTACTTGCCTTTGTTTTTTGATTCAGGAACTTAAAAAGCTGTGTGCATACTATCTTTGATGACATTATTGAATGCTTTTTGCCTGATCCTTAAACAGGCCTGTCCGTAGGCTAGAATTGCTTGTAACAGTCAAGTATATACTTCAATACTCCTAATTTATATGCTTGTATGTTCATGTCATTGTGTAGGCATCAAGAACACTTGCACTGATTATATTTTTCTTGCTAAGTGGTATGTAAAAGTTAATGATATGACATTCTTTATTCTTTCGCTTTCTTTTTTTTTTTTGGTATAAGTTATATTTATTGCTTGCTTGTGCTTTTAAATTACTAGAGTGAAGAAACATGCAATTGTATTTGATTCTTGCAGAGGCTCCAATGGGCCTATGATTGGTCAGTTTCTTTGATAATGAAAAGGACAAGCATTTTGTTCTGTGTACTGGTTTTGATTCTCTGTGGAAACCCGATTGCAAAACTGTAGGTATTCACTGTTTTACTTATTTAATATAAAGTTTTTGCTTAGAGGCTTCACTATTACTTGGATGATATGCATGGGGTTATAATATAATGTTCATTGAAAAAGTGTTCCATGTATATTATTTTTATGTGTCGGTACTTGCTTAGAAAACTTTGATTTAGTTTGCTTAATAGTTTAACTTAGCAGTTCTTTCTCAGTTTTACTATGTTTATGTCACGTAAGTGGAGGAGTTTCAGCAGAGGTAACTAATGACTAGTCTTTTAGGCTCTTGAGAATTTATTGTGGTTGACTATGTCGTTACAGTAGTGTTGAACTTGATTGCTGTTGCTTTTGCCTTTGGTATCCAAAAATGTAGATTCTCATCTTGTTGGCTTCTTAAACGACTTCCATTTGTTATGTTTTGTCATATTTTACAATGTTGTCAGAGTTGTTTACTATGCCACATGCAAATAGATTGACTTCATGAACAATGCCATATGATATGATTTTAAAAACTGGTCTAAAACTGAAAAAATTTTCTTAGATTTTTATGGTTTTTAACTGAAAATTGGTCAAAATATCAAATTAAGTTCCAGATTTATGAATCTGTATGTATATGTTCTCTTGTGAAATAGTTTCCTCGAACTTAGCTAATTTATGAATCTGCATGTATATGTTCTCTTGTGAAATAGTTTCCTCGAACTTAGCTAATTTATGAATCTGTATTAAGTCCCAAATTTAAGATGTTACTGGACTTGCATCAATGCCTTTGTAAACCAAGTCGATATCACCCGTCTCCACATCTTTGGCATGGATTCAATCTGATACATAGAATATCAATTGCAACCTAGGAGGAGGAAGTGTCACCAATTTTGTATTTCACATTGCTCTTGTGAAGTAACCTATACAACTTAAAGAATCAACAGTGAACTAACTATTATTATGTTCATATACCTTTATAGCTGTATATATAAGAATCAAACTATGTATATCCAACCATGATATTCATTGTAGCTATACATATCTTATAAGAATCGAACTATGTCTTGATTCTTATACCATTATCAGTGCCTAAAAAAGTGCAATTTCTCACTATCAAACACTGCCGAAACTAATACCATGCCTCGGTCCAGATACACTCTGCAATGTAATGCATATCCAACCATGATAGTCATTGTAGCTATACATATCAGTGTGTGTAGCTAATTGTTGCAGCAACAATCCTAATTTTTGATGCTTATCATAGCTAGAAGTGGGGCAACTAAAAGTGAGCCATGTAAGATTTAAAAAGCTCAAAATGTTAAAATTTGATGAGTATGATTTTCCTTTCTTAACAGATTCTTCTTTTAAGGGTCTAAGTTCTCGTACTACTGAGTTTATGGTTTCTTCTTCCAATTAGCAATAGTTTTCTTCATGGCGAACTTATTGTCCTGTCTCTATTCTTAATGTGCTTTTATCTTTATCATCATTTCCTACATTAATCAATAACATAGCAAATCAGCAAATTACCTCAACTACATAAAACATGGGTTAATCCTTCCCATACTTTAAATCCTTTCAATTCCTCTTCCTTAGATAACTTGCCAGGCCATGCTAGTCAACCTTTATCCTCAAACACTGCCTTTGTTCCTCTAACATCAATTCCCTTCTCTTCATCACCTTCTACAATTGATCTTGTTATAAATCTAGACACACTCTTTCCCAAACCACAACACAAATATAGTTGTAGATCTATTCTAACTTGTCTGTCATTCTTAAAAAAAAATCCTTTTTCCTAAACACACATCGTGTTGTTACAAGATCAAAAGCAATCACTAGTTTTGTACTATTATATAGTGATAAATCAGGTATTATATCTAAACCCACAGCTATAGCTTAAGCTTTGTGTGATCTTGAATGGAAAGCTATAATGCAAGTTAAATATGATGCTCTTTTGGCCAACAATACTTGGACTCAAGTACCATGAAATCTGTGATGAATGTGGTAGGTGTTTTCAAAGTCAAAATACAACTATAATGGTTTTGTCTATAGATATAAGGCTAGACTAGCTGCAAAAGAGTTTTAATACACTCTGGGTGTGGACTATCTTAAGACATTTAGTGTTGTTAGTAAGGTTGCAACTATTAGAATAGTGTCTTAGAGCCAATTAAATCTATTGTAATTTGTAATTATTTTATTCATTATTAATTAAATAGTCAATTTATTGATTATTCATATTGTATATGTTTACTTTATATTTGAACAATCAATATGCCCTTAGAATGGTAGAACAATAACAAAAAGATCAGACAACTGATTATGAAAACCCTATGTATACATTATATGGCCATCATAGAAACGTTCGTAATTTTGACATTACTTTACCAAGAGTTCAAATAATGATGATGAGATTATCATAGTATTAAGCGATTCCACCAAAAGATGACAATAGTTTCCACATGTTGAAGTTGTTTATTGACAGGTTGGTGTTACACAAAGGTGCACGTTATATATGTGTTCACTAGATAGACCTAATATGAGGATTTTCATATGAATGGTTGTTTTAGTGTCTATAGAATACATCCTCTAACTTACGGGTATATATGATCCTTTGACTTAAAGTCACGTATCGTCTTGTATTTTAATGCCACTTAACATGCCGCCATAAAAAGGATAACCATAAAGTGTGTTTCGCTTGCTACAAAATTGAGGTAAGTAAGAGTCTTGGCTTCAATGTGTTATGGAATTGGATTAATCAATGAGTTTTCTACTCGTGGATAGTTTTAAAACGACTATGTGTAGGGATGAAATGATTGAATTACCCTTACAAAGTGAAACAGTTGAGATGAGTTCTAAAAAAGGAAGTGCAATAAAAATCTGAAAAGGTACATGCCTATATGCCAAGGTGTACACCCCCTTATGTATAGACTAAATGCCTTATGAGGAAATGACATGAAGAAATGGTCATGTGTGAGTGAAAAGATGGACACACCCATGTGTGCCAAGGAGCACACATTGGTGTGTTTAAGATAGAATAAAGAAAAAAGGAAGGGCATTAGGCTAAAGATATAAGGGTTGTCTTGAGAGATAGTATAGAGATCTCGGATATATGCTTAAGAAATAAGTTTAAGTAGACACAAGATGTATACATTGGTGGAAGCAAGAACGAGTCGAGTTAAGTCAAGGCTCGAGATACATGCATACTAGACATCATAGGATCTTTACAAGAAGGCATCGTGAATACACATTTCCTACACTACCTGTAGTAAGGTATGTTTGCAAAAGGATACCATACTGGCAGTAGGGTACTTGTTGGTAGTAAAACGTAGATGAGATACAATACTCTTATAGTGGAACAAAGAGACAACTCACATAATTAAACTGTCAAATCCTTGTATTTGACTCGAACCGATTAGCCTAGTAAATATATCAGTTTAGCTTTTAGATACAAATGCTTCCACCAAGTAAAGTAAGATCATGTTAGATAGGTATCTAGAAAGTGATTCCTTAGTGACCAAGTGAGACATAGTACGATCCAAGAGTTAAAACATGTAGCCTAAACATTGCCTAGAGTATAGTATGAGCACAAAGGTGCTAAATAGGACTCGCCATCATCCTTATGAAGTTTAATGCCAACTCCAAATGACAAAGTGACTATAGGTCGAGATCAAGGGCATTTTAGAGATTTAAGTAAAAGTTAACATTAAAGTCTTCTACTTATTGGGTGTTCTATCACTCACTCCCCTACTTTTATGTGTGCAGTTGTAGGTGATTATAATAGCTGCAAAATGAGCAATGGTTAAAGAACATAGAGCTAAAAGGGCATTTACGTCATGTATTTGAGCACACATTATGATTTTTTCAGTTTATCTTTTGAGTTTAAGATATCTTTTGTACGCTTTTGGCGTATATTTTCTTAAGGGTATTTAAGTTATTTTCAAGTTTTAATAAATGAGGCTTTTACTTAATCATTTTACGAGTCTTATTTTATGTTTTTAATTAATGAAATGCTCAAATAGTCAATTTAATAACATCTTTCTTTGCAGAAAAGTACTTTTGGAAGAGGGTGTTACATAATCGAACTCCAAAGATATTGGATTTTCAAGTCAGACCCGATTTGGATTCTAGATTGAAGGTTTGGAGGACTTTAAGTTTAGTTTGAACTCAAACACATGAGAATCATGTTTCAAATCAAACTGTTGTTTAAATTAAATATTTGAATTATGTTTTAAAGTCAACCTAATAATATAGGGATATTGAATAAAACTGGAAGTTTAAAATGATTGTAATATCCATTGGATTATTATTTATCCTAATAGATAATATTGATCTTATATCTATTGGATTAAGATTTATCCTAATTGGATAATATTGAAATCATATATACATTGGATTAGGATTTATCCTAATTGTATAATTTTGATTTCATATATGGGTTTGATTGAATCTCTAGTTCCCAAGGTCTTTTCTATATAAAAGCCATTGACTTTTAGTTTTATTCTTACCCAATTTAATGCTCTCAAATACCCACCCTTTATATCATTATTCCTAACAATTATTTGGTATACAAACCCTTATTTCATTCATGCTTCATGTGGATATCTGGTTCTTCCTCCCATAGGTTGGAAAATGATATTCTTACTACATAGAAACTGAAGGAGTCATCCAACACATGTATGTGGCTCTTGAACTTTCTTTGAATGTTCTACGCATCTTTTATTAATCTTTCTTCCTAAAATAGGATTTGCCTAAGGCTTTTCGAGTTTCTGAAATCTTTTGTTTTAGCTTTCACTACCCTTGCTAGTTTCTAGCATCCTAAAAACCTAACATCCATAATAGGAGTTATCATCAATTTATCAGTTTTTATGGGTGAGACCTTAAGCAAATTGATGTTAATAATGCTTTTCTAAATTTCTAATTTTGAGGTGTCCTTTGGTTTTCATTAAGTCATTGGTTCAAACAAAGCCTTTTATGGTTTCAAAGAGGCTTAGAATACTTAGTTCAATAATATGAAACTACTCTTAATTATTTTGTTGGTTTTGAAATAAAATGGACAACAACTAGAATTCATCTGTCCTAGACTTACTATGATAAGGACCTATGTCATAGAGCCAAAGTAACTGATGCAAAACTTGTTTCTATTCCTTTTGCTACTAGTATTAAGTTATATCTTGGTGACATTGAAGGTTTTAACTATCCAACCCTTTATAAGAGCATAATTGATTCTTTGCAATATCTAAAATTAATAAGGCCTGATCTAGCTTCCTTAGTCAATAAGTTAAGTCAAAATCTTTAGTAATACAATGGAAAACATGTAAAAGAATATGACATTATCATCCACTAAGGCAAAATATAAAGCCTTAACAGATAAAACTACTGAAATTGCTTGGCTGAAATGTCTTTTCTTTGAGCTTGGATTAAATTTTGTAGCTCCTTTTATGTTGTGGTATGATAATCAAAGTCTAGTGCTTTGACATCCATTCTGTTTTGCATGCAAAGACTAAACATATTGAGATGGACGCTCATTATGCTAGAGATTAGATAGTAGCAAAAAATTTAATGATTCAATATGTGCCAACAAACTTTTAAAAAGTGGATAGTTTAACCAAAACCTTAGCTAGAAATGGATTTGCTATACTAAAGACTACTTTTAAAGTTTTGTCTTCATAAGATTTTCTTCAAGAGTTTGTTGATCCTAATTCGGTTACCTCATTAGTTACAGTTTTTTTATTTTCTACTATATGATAGTTGTAATAATTTTCTTTGATAACGTGTTTAATGTTATTGGCTAATGAATGTTACCTTATGATATTTGCAAAGAAGCAAAAGACAGTGTTATGATTTTTTGTTTTGGTGTTAGGTTGAGATGTTGTATCATTGATATGCAAATTGAAAATTTACTCATCTTCATTGACGGTGTGTTATTTGTTAAGTGTTGTGATTTTTTGCTTTCTTGCTAGGTTGAGATGTTATTGTTGGTGATATGTCAAAAATATGTAGTTTTGAATATGTTGTTTAATGCTCTATTGTACGATTGAGATTGTTGGGATTTTATGGCATTAAATAAATGAGCACAACTGAATATTCAATTTAGAAATTTTCAAAGCATAAAAACATCATAATACCATATGATCCGTTTATAGAAACTGTATTATAAACATATTTTATGCAATCATAAGGTGTTTCGAAGAAGTAATACCAACGTTGGTGGCTTCTTCGTTTTTCTGGTTGTTAGGATACATAAATCTATGCTTTCAATCCAAGTGTAAGATTGCAGCTTGGTATCCACATGAAGCATGAACAATTAGAGGCTTGAATAGTTACAGAGGATCTATTAAGAAGTCTGTGAATAAGCAAATGTTTGTGACAAAAAGATGTGTTTATTGTATACAAGGAAATAAGTAATGAAATTGTGAAATTATGTCTCTTTATATAGTGACCATGCACATCCACTTATGAGATGTGCGATTGTGCACCCAATATTTATCTTGTCTATATAATCCTTGATAATCTAAATTTTAGGGCTGATAAGATTCATGCATAATCCTTATCCAAGGATAATGCACACACGTGCATGATCTATGCATGGTTGTGCATAGGCCAAAATTATCCATGTTGAATTTATTTTTATCCAAATGGAAAAAATCTAATATCCATAATTTCTATCACATTTAAACACCTCACTATTGTTACACTTTGGTCCCTAAATGTAATAACTTGCACTTTAATTCCAAAGACTTCTTGAGACTCAAAATTGTTTATCTAGGTATTGGACCAAAATTTATCTCATATAATTCTATACCTTCAAAGTTTGACCAACTCTTATTGTTTGTAACTTATAGGCCTTTTATTAAGTTGATAGTAGATAGATTTTTGTAAAACCTATAACCCAATAGTCACCGTATACAAATCAAGATTGGCTTTTGGTAATGTATCAGGGTCACTTGAATAATGAAAGTGTCAATGATTTTCTCTTAAACAATAAGCAATATAGTTACTTATACAATTCAATCCTTTCATCATATGCAATCTTTTCGAGGTTAAGGCATACATTTAGTGTCTACCTCAATGAGCCTTTGATATGCTTAAATTGATAATTGTATTGGTGACCAAATGATATTAGATTGAGCATTAACTCAATCTTATTGTGACCACAGATTTATGTAGTCATCAATGTTCATTAGTAGGCTTATCAAAGATATCAACTTTCAAACTAGGATTGACGAATCCTTTGTCGATCCACCATAGTCTTTGTACATGTCTTGATATGGCTAATCATTGGAAGTGAGGTAAGTAGGATTTTTTCATCCTTACTTTAGGTTTTTAAATTCGTGATGCATATAATATGTGTTAGAATTGGTTCTTGATGTTTTATGAAAGAAATGGTATGTTAAGCACATTGTATTTGTATATAAATGTTAATTATGATAAAATGGAGTAAGAATATGTTGTCAGTGGTATATGATGATTTACTTGTATGTTAAACATGTAAACAAGTATTCTAGGGTGACAAAAATGACATATAGGGTAGAGATATACTTTTTGTGCATTAAGAAATAAAGCCTAATTGTAGAAAAATGCAAGAATTTTCAGACAGACAACAGTGCTTGACCATGCACACAAAGTTGGACAATTGTACATGGTTAAGGAAGAAGACGACATGATCGTGCATGAGTGCATGGCTATGAACTTGTGTAAAAAGGAAGTGAACGAATGTGCATTATAGGGTGCACACCTATACATAGAGTATTTGGACGTACAATCATGTGTGCAAAGGTTGCATAGTCGTAATGAGCTAGAATTAGTTAAAGGACATTAGGAAGAAGTTAAAAGATCGTTAGTCAAAGTATTAGTGCACAGTCATAACTCAAGAGTGTGTACATCAGTGCATAGTCATTAAGGTGAATGAGTGTGCAAGGTCAGTCACAATTGTACATGTGTGACAAAATATAATTTTACCCCTATATTGTAAGCTATAGTGAGGGAGTGGATTTGAATAACCTTAATAGAGGTAACCGAAGATGATTAATAAATGAAAGGTGTTCAATTGTGTAAAAGACAATATAGACCTTGAATGAAATGGATTTTGGTTTAATTTACGAAGAGTTATGAAAAGTGAGAAATGACAATGAACATTGAAATAACCACTAACTATGTGCAATGTGGCATAAGATACGTGAAAGCATTTTGGTTGTAGTTAAATACCTATGAGATGATTCATGCACTTGGTGTCAAGACATATAACAATTCATTTAATCTAGGGGTGCATGGAAAAAGAGAACTATACTAGATCATTCCTCATAGGGTCTGCAAGTTGCTTCATGTACAGGTCTGTGGTAAGGGCTATCAAAGCATGGTTTTAGTTAGAAATCATGTAGCTATGCATACTTGCAAAGGGAGAGATTGTGATTAGATTCCTTGTGTGAGTATGGTGTTGAAGCTTAGCCACTCATAAGCCTTGCTAGCAATGTGTTATATGCACTAGTAATAGTAGACATTTAGGATGTCATTCATATTTGTTTTCACAAGGCATTTGGGATCCTTGAGATCAAGATATAGTATCTGATTGATACTATAAGCTTAAGACTAGCTATCTAAAATGACAGTAACTATGGAGGAAAGGCATATGGAGTGCCAAAGTATAGTCTAAATGGGTATCTAGGATACCAAAAAACATTTGAGAGAGTAGAACTCACATTTATTAAAAACACAGTTTTGCTCGGAATGTAGTTTGAGCTTTATTGTTATTGAGGTGCCTCTACAGGTCACCTACATATTGAGTGTTGTAACATTCACACATTCCTCTATGTAGTTTTGTAAGTAGGTGCTCAACTTGTGGAGAGTTGCATGAAGAGAGGGCTTAGTATTTGATGTTCAACTTATTTTATTGATTTATGGTTCATATTCAGTTTATGCCTTATATTTGGCTTCATGCGCTCTATGGATGATTTGATTTAGGTGTTCCAATTTATGTTATGATTTGTGGATTTTGTCTTATATAATTAATGATATTCAGACATCTTTTTGCATGTATATTAAGTTAACTATATCATGCTTAAATATATTTTCTAATTTCGTTGTATGAATGTTAAGTGAAGTTTCAATTTAACATGTCTCTTCAGATCCATATTTCCTCTAAGGTTATATATCTAGAAAGAGGTGTTACAAGGTCGATCCAAGTACTAAGGAAATTTGTTTTAGATCATTTGATGGAATATATTCCTCATGATTCATGCCACCAAAAGTTGAAGAGACTTACTGAAATACTATTCGATCTGGTGCCTCCTAGAATTCAAACAAATTGACATGCTAAACATTGTATGCTAATAGCATTTTTTGTGGCTCTAACTTGAGTCATCATAAAAGTATACGCAAATTTTGAATCTCAACAAAGGAAATATGTAGAAAATACACTAATCGCAATTCACATATTTTTCTATGCCAACCAAAAGGAAAATACACTAATTGTCGAATTCATAGCCAATCCCATGTGTTGGTAGCCAACAAAATTTAGAAAAAGAAAAAACTTTTATTTTGTTTAATCTCAAAACCAGTCATAACATCAATTACCAAACACCAATAAAATCAAGGGATATTAAAATTTTTTGGTTCCAAAATATGTCTATTTATACATTTATATCATACCTTTTATAGTTTAAACATTTTTACCACTTTATGCATTGAATGCCTTTGTCTTCAACTTTATAAAGATTCATGTTTATGATTTCATATGAAATGTAATTTACTATTGTTTAATGTTGTAATTTTATATTATTATATTATTTAATATTATGATTTCATGTTGTTATACTGTTTAATAATGTTGTATTGTAGTTAGAGTATTGATAGTTAAAATTAGAAATTAGTTGATAAAGATTCAAGTCTAGATTAAAAATCACATGAATAACGGATTAATGTTAACACAAGGGTTGACATTCCTACCAACCCATTCTTTGTGTGTTTTTTGATCTAGAAACACAAGAAGGTTGATATTAACACCAAACATTGGCGTTGGCATTAATGTCAACCCATTCTTCATGTGTTTTTTGATCTAGACCTAAGTCTTTATCAATTCATTTCTAGTTTTAACCATTAATATTCCAACTATATTTCACAACATTAAATAATAGTAAATTACAATTCACATAAAATTATAAACATAATTTTTTATAAGTTTGAAAACAAGGTTAGTTTAGGTATTTTAACACATAAAGTGGTAAAAATATTTAGGTTATAAAAAATGTGGTATAAATGTATAGGTGGTCCCATTTTGAGGCAAAAAAATCATTATCACTAAAATTAATCAAATCAACCAATACACTTAAATCTCTAGCTTTTTTAGAAGAGCAAAACTATGTGTACCCACTTTGGGTGCACAAATATATACACACTCATATGTGTCATCATATGATTGGTTATTGTTTTATTTTTAATTCAAAATTATCCAATCACATGATGACACATATAAATGTGTACACATTTGTGTACCCAAAGTTGATACACATAGTTTTATTGTTTTTAGAAACATTGCATTAGAAAAGTAGACTAGAAAAGGTAGTATGAAAATGGTTACAACTTTCTTTTCTTTTTTATTTTGTAGACTAGAAAACAATTCAAACTTAAAGCAGCTACACTTGAACGATGAATAACAACACAAAAACCTTCAAAATGCATTCTAAAACTTCAAAGTCAAAGCTAAAAAACTGCAAATGGTGAAGAAGCTTGACTTTCTTAGAAAGAGGAAAGTGAGGAAAAATTCAGTTTGTATTGGATATGTTTGTCGAAATTGAGGCTAACAATTATATGGTTATAAAATTAAAAGGTTAGTTATGTACAAAAAAAACCTTTAAAAAGTTGGTTATTTAACTAAAATCCCAAGAAAAAAATTAAATTAAACATCATTTTATGAATTTGCCTCTTGAATTTACAAGATTTGGGCACACAAACTTGCAACAATTTTCGCTTGGGAAATAAAACAATGTTATGTACATGTAGTTTTGAGTACTTAATTAGATACTTAAATGATATATTATCATATGATTATATATTATTTTATAATTAATTCATA
This sequence comes from Mangifera indica, assembly GCF_011075055.1. NCBI lineage: Eukaryota > Viridiplantae > Streptophyta > Magnoliopsida > Sapindales > Anacardiaceae > Mangifera > Mangifera indica. The sequence continues at coordinate 13,886,681 of NC_058147.1, forward strand.
TATCATGCAATCATATAATAATATATCATTTAAATATTCAATTAAATATTTAAAATTGGGTGTTTATAGTTTTATCATGCAAAGTAACTGGAGGATTGACTAACATTTCCAAAACTGACTTCATGCTAGCCCTAGCAGCAGGTGGCGTGCGTGTACAGCAGATCCCAAGTTTGAATACTCGAATCATTTCATCCAAATAGCAAGCTTCTTTGATCTCCTCATCCAAAACATCAACAATAGGATTGCCATCTTGAAGATGTTGCCATGCCCATTTGCAAGTTATGTATGTTCATCTCCATAATTAGCTTCTCTTCCTGTTGTTAGCTCCAAAAGGATCACTCCAAAGCTATAGATGTCTGTCTTCTCATTGACTCTGGTTGTATAAGCATACTCTACATTTCAATATAGAAAAAAAAAGGTTTGATAATGGCGCAAATTTTACAATTTCTCAGTGAAAAACATTTGATTGTAATATTTGAAGATATATCACCTGGAGCAATGTACCCGAAAGAACCAACCACAGATGACATTGTTTCAAGTTCCCCCCGCTTGACCAGGGTTTTAGCTAGACCAAAATCTCCTATTTTCTGATTGAACTCTGAATCTAACAGAATATTGCTTGATTTCACATCTCGATGGACAATGCGCGGGCAGCAGCAATGATGCATGTAGCAGAGTCCCTTGGCAGTCCCCACTGCAATCTGCATCCTCTTAGGCCAGTCTAGGGCAAAATTATCGACTGAGCCATAGCCAAAGCCAGAGCCAGCGAGAATTGATGGATGATTCCTTTTATGCAGCCACAGATCTAGGCTACGATTCTCTAGATACTCGTAAACCAGAAGCTTCAAATTCTCGTTGGAAATGCAGCAAAGCAACTTTACTATGTTCAAATGTCTAATTCTACCTAATGTTTGTACTTCTGCTAAAAATTGTTTCTCTTGTTCTTGGTCTAACTTTTGGTTATTACCGATCATTTTCACGGCAACAACATCACCCGAACTATTTACAGGAACACAGTATACTTTTCCAGAACCACCACTTCCAATCACATTATTTTCTATCAGATTTGACCGAATAACATTTTCTATGACATTTAAATAGTGAAACTTAGTGATTTTCGAATCCATGGTATTCGTTCTATGTTTCTCTTGCCGTAAGCTCTGAACATGAAGAGTGAAAATATCAAGGCCAGCAAAAAGACGACACAGGCTGCACTTATTAACAAAGCTAAATATTTGGATGAAACTTCCCTTGATTTTTCGGGTTGAAAGCTGCAGATTTTGATGTTTACAAATGACCTCCGTGCGCAGAGACCAGGATTGTTGTCGAAGCTACTGGCATATGCACCATTTTCAAACTCACTAGGGATTTCTCCAATGAGAAGATTGGAAGAGAGATTAAGGCAGGTAAGCTTCAAGAGACCAAGTTGACGTGGAATTTTTCCAGAAAATTTGTTTTCTGCCAAGTCCAAATTATTAAGGACAGTTAGAGAGCCAACTTCCTCCGGAATTTCTCCTGAGAGCTGATTTCTGCTTAGGTTTAAAAAAGTAAGCTTTTTCCATGCGGTCAAATTTGAGGGAATGGATCCTGAGAGGTTATTTCGATCAAGCCAAAGAATAGTTAAAGAAGGAAGAAGTGTTAGTTCTCTTGGAACTGTACCCGTCAAGAGGTTATTACTGGCCTTAAACACCTGCAGATTCCTCCAAGAACTCACTCCAGCAGTAATTTTACCAGAAAACTTAATTGTTGCTGATGTCAACAGAAGATAGGTTCCCAGAAAAATTTTCAGGAAGCTCACTGATGCAAACCTGCAGATGGAGCAGGACTGCCCTTCACTCCGATGCACTCACTTGCAGGATTGGAATGCCACCTCAACCAGATTTCCCAGGAAAACCCTTCACAGATTCAATCACACAGTGCCATTAACAGCATTTTTAAGGTTTCCATTCGTTGTAATACATCAATGGTAACTAAACACAGATTGTATGAAATCAACAGCAGTGCCTGTATATTCATTGCATTCATTAATAGATTGTGTACATTTGACATACAAAGTCAATTTCACTTTACAAATTCATAACAAAATATATCCCAAAAGAACAGGACTATTCTGCTGAAAATACACTTCTTGGTGACCTTCAGCTCTTCGAGAGGCTATCTCTCCCTACTCCCACTTGTTCTTCTTAGTTCCCTCCTCTTTTTCTCTTTCTTCCCGGTTTTTATACTTCTTTCCTAATCCTTTGCACGTTCTGCTGCCCCCAGGGAATGTCACCTCATCTTTTCTATTCCCTAGGATCTGGTACATGCTTCTTGCTTCCATTACCTACTGCTCTTGACTCATAATTCTTTCCTGGTTTGTTTTCTCCTCTTGCACTCTCCTAGGTTGGCTGCCACCTGTCTTTCTTCCTTTCTCCTTTGATTTCCTTTTAACATATACTCTTGCCTTAACATTACCCCTCCCATCAAGAGGCACCTTGTCCTCAAGGTGCAGTGCTGGAAAGAGGTGTTCCAGATGATCATAACATTCCCATGAATTTTCACAATCAGGCAACCCTTGCCATTTGATCAACAATTCTAGATTGCCTTGGCTGGAATACTGATGCTCTAACACCTTCTTTGGCTGAACCTGCAGTTCCAGGTCTTTATTGAGACAGCTAGGCAGTGGCTGACTAATGGCAGTAGCCCCCAATTGCTTCTTTAACTGGGAAATGTGAAAAATAGGATGAATTTTGGTGCCTTCAGGTAGTTTCAGCTTGTAAGCTACCGGTCCTATCTTCTCCAGCACCTCATACAGACCATAAAAACGAAGACTCAGCTTTTCATTTGGTCGAGAGGCCAATGAGCGAAATCGATATGGTTGTAACTTGAGGAAAACATGCTCTTTGATCTGGAATTCGACATCTCTTCTATGCTTATTTGCAGTTCTCTTCATCCTCTCTTGGGCTGATTGCAAATTGTTCTTTAATTCATCTAGAATTAGGTTTCTTCTTTGAATCATAAAGTTAACTTCTTCTACCTTCGATTCTTCCTCTACCCAGCGAAGAAGTATGGGTGGTTCCCTCCCGTAAAACGCCTTGAATGGAGTCATGCCAGCCGAGCCATGAAACGTCGTGTTGTACTAATATTCAGCCCATGGTAGCCACCGAGGCCACTCTTTGGGTTGTTTCGAACAAAAACAACGTAGGTACGTTTCAAAACTTCGATTCACGACTTTGGTTTGCCCATCGATTTGTGGGTGGTATACGGTGCTATGCTTCAAATGTGTTCCAACAGCCTTAAATAATTCTATCCAGAAGTTGCTAAGGAAGATACGGTCTCAATTGGTTACTATAGTTTGAGGGAACCCGTGGAGGCATACCACCTCGTTGATAAACACCTCAACCACATCCTTGGCAATTAAAGGATGTCGCATGGGTATAAAATGTGCATATTTCGTCAACTGATCAACCACAACTAATATTACACTCAGCCATCTCACCTTCAGAAGGCCTTCGATAAAGTCCATGGATAAGTCTTCCCAAGTGCTAACTGGAATAGGCAACGGTTGCAATAAACCTATAAGAGACAAGGCCTCGTACTTCGTCTCCTTTGACACACATCGCATTCCACCACGAATGCCTTGACATCTCATTTCATGCCTTCCCAATACAAGACTGAATTAAGCCTCTTACATGTCCTGAAGAACCCAGAATGACCACCCAACGGGGGAGTAGTGAAATTCAACAAGGAACAAAGGAATAAACCTGGAATGTTTAGGCACCACTAATCGGTTCTTATACAGTAGCCTCCTTCCCTTGAACGTGTAACCTTAATGTGAAGCAGGGTTGTATAACAAGTCTTGGATAATCCTCTGTAATTTTCCATCCTTGTCCACTTCTTGTTGTAGGTCTTCACCTTCCTCAAAATGCACCACTGACACTGCCCTGCATTCTTGAGTAAACCTTGGATTCCTAGAAAGTGTATCGACCCTTTTATTTTTGCATCCTGACCGATATATGATCTCAAAGTCATATCCAAGCATTTTAACCAACCATTTTTGCTACTCATGCCCTGCTATCTTTTGTTTAGTCAGAAATTTTAAGCTCTTTTGATCCGTACAAACTTTAAAATGTCTTCCTAGGAGGCAGTGGCACCACTTCTAGAAGGCTAAGACTATTGCCATCAATTCTTTTTTATACACGGACTTACTACGATTTCTCATCGATAATGCCTTGCTCATATATGCTAAAGGTCTACCCTCTTGCATTAGTATAGCTCCAACGCCTAAATTGGAGGCGTCAATCTCTATTACAAACTATTTTGAAAAATCAAGAGTTGCCAAGACAAGGATTGAAATCGTGGCAGTCTTGAGGGCTTCAAAAGCTTGTTGTGATTTGGGTCCCCAACGGAAAGCATTTTTCTTTAGTAAACTCATTAAAGGTTTCGCAATCTTGCCATATCCCCTCACAAACCTTCTATAATATCCCGTCAGTCTTAAAAAACCTTGTAGTTCCTTCAAATCACATGGAATTGGCTAAGCGTTCATGTCTCTTATTTTCCTCGGGTCAGCTTCCACCCCCTTTTTGGATACTATATGCCCTAAGTACTCAATTTTATCATATCCGAATGAACACTTCTTTCGATTCCATGATCCTTAAGAAGTTGTAACACTGTCCTTAAATGTGATAAATGCTCCCAAAATGCCCTGTTGTAGATTAGTATATCGTCAAAAAAGATTAAGACAAATTTTCGAAGATGGGGTTTAAAGACTTCGTTCATCAAGCTTTGGAATGTAGAGTGAGCATTGGTTAATCCAATGCCATAATCAGAAACTCGTAGTGTCCTTCATGTATCCAAAAAGCAGTTTTCTCCATGTCTTCTTCTCGAACCCTTATTTGATGGTACCCTGATTTTAAATCGAGCTTGCTAAACACTTCTTCTCATCCTAACTCATCTAGCAACTCATCAATCGTGGGAATCTAGAATTTATCTGGGACTGTGATACAGTTGAGGGCCTTGTAATTTACATAGAACCTTTAGCCTCCATTTTTTTTCAAACCAAAATCACTAGGTTGGAGAATGGACTCACACTAGGCCTCACCACACCTGTTGTCAGCATTTCCCTAACTAATTTCTCAATTTCATTTTTCTGATAATACGGATACTTGTAGGGTCTTAAGTTTTGGGGTTACAAGCCTTGAAGCAATCATATGGCATGATGTTGATTCCTTTGGGGTGGAAGTCCTTGTGGTTCTGTAAACAATATTTTGAATTCTTCTAAAATTTCCACGATGGCTGGATGAGAATCTAACTCCTCTTTCTCAGTTGTTTCAGTCATCACAGTCAACCTAACCCAATATCCTTCCTCTTCAATGGTCACTAATTTACACAGAGTTTTAAGAGAGGATTATAGCCGCATAAGTGGAAAATTCCCCCTGAGTTCCACCCTCTTTCCATTCCACCAAAATTTCATGTACTGGCTACTCTAATTAACCTTGACTTCCCTTAAATTTTTTAACCAATCAACCCTAAGGATAACATCGATTCCTCCCAACCAAAAAGGAAGGAAGTCTAGTTGCATGGGAATGTCATTCATTGTTAGCTTTACCCCTCTACAATGTCCCACTCCTTGTATTTTCCTATCATCGCCTAACACCACAAAATACTTGGCAGCTTGTACCGACAAACCCAATTCCTGCACTAGCTTATTAGAAAGGAAGTTATATGTAGCCACACTATCCACCAAGATAATTATCTCCTTCCCTTGTATGTTCCTCATCAATTTCATGATCTTCGAAGAGTCAAAACCCACCATAGAACTACGATTCAAATTGATCTCTCCTTCGAGACCCTTGATTTGAGTGTCTCCGTTAACCTTTTCTCTTAGCTTCTCCTTAGTTTCTTCATCTCTAATTACCATAACTCTCAATTGGCGAAATCAATAATGATGGCCCGACACGAATTTCTCATGACAACAAAAGGATAGGCTTTTCTCTACTTTTGCTTGAAACTCCTTATTGGAGAGATGTCAAAAATTTCCTTTTCATTGAGGTAGCTAGGACGAAGCTCCGATGCTTGGGGTGGGTCGTTGATTGATGTTGGTTATCGACTGCATTGCTGAAGGGCTGGTTTTGTTATGGAAAGAGGGGCGGGTTTCATTTTGGGCTCGGTTTGGGTCGCTAGGTGAGTTAATCATTGGGCTCTAAGTCTAGGGGCAAAAAGAGGTTTAGGCTAGCATAAAGGGTGTCACCTGATTGGGCCAGTTGCTTGAAGTGGATGCACTTAGGCTAGGTGCAACGAGGACTAGGCTGACATAGGTTGGGTAAAGGCGTCTGGTCGTCTGAGTTTGGGTCTTCGGGTAGTTTCTTCCTGACCTCAACACATAGCATTCATCAATGACCTGATTTTTTTCTCTCCACCTGATGCATCTGCATTATCATCTCTGTCAATGTCCAAGGGTAGAACATCCTTACCCCTGATCGAATCTCATCTATTAACCCATTCATGAAGATAACCTTTATCTTGTCTTCTGAAAGGTCATTAACGGTCATCGAAAGAAGTTCAAATCTACCGTGATACTTCTATACTAACCCTTATTGTGAGAGTGCAAAGAGTTCTTTTTCTATTGTCCATTCATCCGTCAGTGGAAACTGCTCCAATACCTCTCTCTTAAATGCCTCCCACCTTGAAAAAGCTTGGTGTTTTTCTCGCCACTGTAACCAATGCAGTACATCTCCCTCTATACAAACTCCGACAAAAGTCAATTTCTCTAATTCTATCAACCTATTCACCCAGAAATAGCATTCCACCTTTGATATCTAATCCAAAGCCTATGTTTCTCTAAATAGGGGTAGTTCCAACCTATGATACTGTAAGTCTCTCCTATTCCCTTCAATCGCCTCTCCTTATCCTCTATCTATGTTATTCATTCCTCTTCCCTTATTAACAACCTTTTCAGCTCGTTCAAGCTATGGTATTGGGGGTTCTCCCTGTGGGGGAGAGTAAGATGGTGACGGACTAGGTTTCATGGGTGTCTTGCCCTTGTCATTTCCCTCACGTGCAGATGTCATTTCCCTAGACTCCCTTAAGTATTCTATGATGGTTTCTATACTAGATTCTATTTTCTCTATTCTGGCATCTCCGTTCCTCATATATGTTTGTAACTCCTCTAACCCTTCTTTCATTGTCGTTAACTTTAATTCCACTCTCTCTACCCTGGCTTCCATCCTCATTATGCTTTGATACCAGTTGATGCAAACTTGTAGATGGAGCAAGACTGCCCTTCACTCTGATGCACTCACTTGGAGGATTGGAATGCCACCTCAACCAGATTTCCCAGGAAAACCCTTCATAGATTCAATCACACAGTGCCATTAACAGCATTTTTAAGGTTTCCATTCATTGTAATACATCAATGGTAACTAAACACAAATTATATGAAATCAATAGTAGTGTTTGTATATTCATTGCATTCATTAATAGATTGTGTACATTTGACATACAAAGTCTATTTCACTTTACAAATTCATAACAAAATATATCCCTAAAGAACAGGACTATTCTGCTCAAAATACACTTCTTGGTAACCTTTAGCTCTTCGAGAGGTTGTCTCTCCTTACACCTACTTGTTCTTCTTAGTTCCTTCTTTTTTTCTCTTTCTTCCTAATTTTTATACTTTTGTCCTAATCCTTTGCATGTTCTGCTACCCCCAAAGAATGTCACCTCATCTTTTCTATTCCTTAGGATCTGGTACATGCTTCTTGCTTCTATTACCTGCTGCTTTTAACTCATAATTCTTTCCTAGTTTATTTTCTCCTCTTGCACTCTCCCTGGTTGGCTACCACTTGTCTTTCTTCCTTTCTCCTTTGATTTCCTTTTAACATATACTCTTGCCTTAACACTCACCAGTGAACATATTATCATTTATCAATACATCTGACAAATTTGATGTCGTCCACAGCCCTATAGGAATTTTCCCACTAAAACTATTGTTGTGAATCTAGATTCTTAACAAACTATTATAATTCCCAAGTGATTCTGGTAATTTTTTGCTGAGATTGTTATCAAATGCTATTAGTCCCAACAACTTACTTCTAGCACATAAGTATTCAGGCAACTTACCTGTAAAGTTATTGGAAGCAACTCAAACCTAGTAAGTGCTGAATATCCACCAAAGTTTAGAGGAAGGGCACCTGATAATTAGTTGCTAAACAATCTAACATCTATCAAACTCAGAATCCCCCAACCTTTTTTGGGATTTCGCTTGATAATTGATTGTACATCAAAATCTACTTTTCCAAATTTTCAAGCTTCCCAAAATCATTTGGTATTGTCCCAATCAAATTGTTCTGTGACAGATCAATGACAGTTAGGTTTAGTAATTGAACAACCTGTGGAATCTCTGCCAACATCAAGTTTATATAAAGAAATAATCTACTTAAATTCTTCAAAATGAAAATACCGTTTGGAATTTTTCCAGTCAAACCATTACTTGATAAGTCCTGTGTCTCAAGCGCAGTCATATTGCCAACTGATTCAGGAATTTCACTAATCAAATTTGCTTCAGCCATTAATAAACTCTTCAGGTTTCTCAGTTGTGAGAAATTTGAAAGTAGCTTTGATGGCACAAATTTTGTATTACATGACAACTCTAGTTGCTCCAGATTTTTCAGATTGCCAATATCTGATGGGAAAGAACTGTTAAACTGATTTTGAGAAAGCTGAAGTACTTTAAGTTTCGTTATTTATTCAATAGTGGTAGGAATGTTAAATGAAAAGTTATTGGAGGCTAGGCTGAGGTACCAGAGCTGAGACAAGCTATCGATATCATAAGGAATGAGACCAACAATAAAGTTCTCAGAGAGGTCTAGGTGCTAAAGTTTAGAACAATTGTAAAGAATCGTTGGAAATAGGCTGGAAAGATAGTTGTAATGTAGGTCTAGGTGGGTTAGATTTTTAAGGTTGCAAATAAAGGATGGGATTGATTGAGAGATACTACTGTTGTGATGGAATTGCAAGTGTAGGTTATTTCAGGCCAAGAGTAGTTATTAGTGTTGGATGGGTTCTAGTGAGCGATGGATGGTAGATTTTGCCAATGTTGCTTTAGTTTCATAAGCAATGCATGTTCTTCATCATACAGTTAGGGATTTGCAATTGCATAGCCATTGAAGATGAAGAGAAAGGTGTAGAGTAGGATTGCTATTGCAATCATGGTAAAATTGAACATTTTGGTTGAATTGGGTATTTTGTTTCCACCTTACTTTGTTTTAAAGGATTGTCATGTTGTCTTGTAAAAATAACACGCGTGTGAAGGTATCAGTGTTAAAGAAGAAGAAGTTGACCACAAAATACATTAATGATTGGTTGTGTTTCTTGTAAAGCAAAGTTTAGGCCTATAATGAGACCCAATTAGAAAAAGTTAATTAGGTTTGGTTTTCAGGGTTTATAGAGTAATAAAGACTTCTTTGTTTGGTTTTCTGATTCTGGACAACGATCGACCACAAAATACTTCATTTTCGAAAGAATATTATGATCATCATGTTCATTAACCTCCATTTTGATCATCATTGTTAACCACTTTAAAGTCTTATAAAGAGTAAATAAACCTAGAAGTGTATATAGCTTTACTTCATTCAAAAGAATTTGAGATGTGAATACTACTTAAAATGTGTGTACTATTACAAGACTGTCAAAACTGTTAGAAATAATTTAACACAAAAATTTATGCAGACAGCTATGAGTATGTATGGAAAGAATTCAACAAAAAAGTACGAAATTAAGATAGTCTTAAATATGTCAAGATTAATTAGAAATATATCACAAGAAGTTTATATGACATATATATATTAGAAATCTGTCAAGCTTTTTGGAAAAAAGACATTACAAAAAACTTTAATTTAGACAAAACTTTCAGCATCTGTGTCAATTACCAACCCCCATCAACACTGCAAGAATTTTGATGAGTTGTTTACCCCTTTCTACACCCAAGAATATTGATAATTAAAAAATACTCTGAACATACATGTAGATAATGTTAAAATCAAACACAATGACTTGCATAATAAGAACTAGACTTTACCTTAAGCCTTTAAATTAGTAACTCATCAAGTTTAATCATAAATTGATCAACTACTTGATCATTTGCTCTCACAGTGCCATATAAGTCTAATAAACTTGATATTTTAAAAGTTTATTTATTTTTTTAATGTATACGATGTTTGAGATCTTATGTTAGATTATTCTCAACATAATTTACCCCAAAAATTGAAAGACAATTATGAGTTTGTCAGGTGTTTAGAAATTTGACTATATACAAGGTTTGTCAACCATGTTCTACAGGAAAGACTTTAACAAATATGATTTAAAGAATCTTACCATTTTCTTATCCTTGTCAAGACTTTATAATTATAATGTCTTTCCTATCCCTACTAAGGCATAAGAACCTCTACAAGATTTAAGACATAAAAGCCCTAAAGGTTTGATGTACTAATAAACATCCTTCTAAAGTTTTCGAGATAACAAAACCCTATGTGAATCTGTGACATAAAACTAATGGTAGTCTTGTAAATTAAGAGCAAAGTTTAGGCTATAGTTATTGTCCAGGGGCAGTTTTTTCTTTGCTTGATTAAGTGTTTTAACTAATGGTTATAAACCAATAGTTGGTTTTGAGAAAGTGAAGAGAGAAAAGCATTTACGTTAGCTGTTTCTTTCGAAAGAAAATAGACTGCCTTTGGGTGTGAATATTATTTTTTCTCTGGTTCCTCCATTCTTCTCTGCTAGGGTTTAAAGAAAATGCATGAATCCACTATATTTTCATAGATCTAGTTGTCTAAACACTTGAGTCAGTGTACAAGGTCACTGTGATGCTCGGGTTTAAGAAGGATTCGAGTCGGCAAGGCTGGATTCATTTCCATTTGTGTCTGTAATGCTAGATTGGCTTTTGAATCTGTAAGTTATACTATTTTTCTTACTAATTAGTGGATTTGCTAAAGGATTCCTTTGCCTTGGATGTGCGGTTCTAATCTTTTAAACCCAAACCAAGTAAATTTGGTGTGTTGATTTGTGTATTGTTTATTATATGATTCTTGTGCAATTCTTGACTGAAAATCGATCTGAATCTCTGATTAATATTCAAACTCGGTAAAATAAAATATTAACAAGTGGTATCAGAGCACTCTTGAGTTGAATATTACTATTCTTGTTTGAGAAAAATTGTTTAGAGTGTTTCTTAGTTCAAGATTTATTTATCTTGTTGTTCTTTATATTCTATTATTGCCATTTTGAAAGAGCTAAAATTATTTTGCTTGCTATTTGTTCTCTGTTTGCCGATTGTGACTATACTGTTCATGTGTTTGATATTTTGTCAGTGTGGCTTAAAGAAATTAAAATAAATAAATAGCTTGTTTTGTTCTCTTTCTGTTATTGTGGGTAATAAAGAACTGAATTAGTAAACACTTGAATAACAATGGCTCAAACAAAAATTGATGTTGAGAGATTTGATAGGAAGGGTGATTTTAATATGTAGAGAAAGAAAATGTATGTTGTTCTTGTTCATCAAAAATGTGCTAAGACATTTGGTGGTGAATTTACTCTCCCTAAAAATATGGACCCTGATATGAAATCTGAAATTTTAGAAACTGCATATAGTCTTCTTATCTTGCATTTATCTGATAATGTCTTAAGACAGGTTGATAATGAAAACACCGCTGCAAAGGTTTGGTTGAAATTAGAGTCACTGTATATGACTAAGTCCCTAACTAATAAAATCTACCTGAAGGAACAATTGTTTGGTTTTAAAATGGATTCTGATAAATCTCTTGATGATAATCTAGATGATTTTAATAAAATTGTCATTAGTTTGGCTAATATTAAAGAGAATATATCTAATGAAAACCAAGCAATAATCATCTTGAACTCTTTACCTGATTGTTTTAAAGATGTTAAAGCTGCAATAAAATATGGTAAGGAGTCTTTGTCTTTAGATGATCTATTGGGTGCCTTAAAATCAAAAGATTTAGAAATTAAATTTGAAAGGAAGACAATCAATGAAGGCCTTCAGGTTAGAGGTAGGACTGAAAAGAGAAATAATCAGAAAAATAGGAAAACCTCTAAATCCAAATCAAAGAGTAAGAAAACTTGTTGGCAGTGTCTTAAAGAGGGTCATTTTAAGAAGAATTGTCCGAAAAAAAAGAAATTGTATAATAATAATAACAATTATGAAAACATGACACAGTAAATTTCCTAAAAGAGTATGAGAGTGCTAAGGTTCTTACATTAACAGAGAGAATGTTTAGTGAGGAATGGGTTATGGATTCAGGCTGCACTTTTCACATGATACCTAGGAAAGATTGGCCAATTGACATTAAATACTTGAATGGAGGTAAAGTATTAATGGAAAATGATGAGTCATATGATGTTATTACTGTTGGTAGTGTCAAATTTAAAATGCATGATGGTTCTATTAAAATTCTTGAAAATGTGAGGTTGGTGCCTAAACTAAAGAGGAATTTAATCACTTTAGATACTTTAGACTCAAATGGATATGCTTTTAAATCTGAAAATAGTGTTCTTAAGGTAATGAGAGGGTTCTTAGTGGTTATGAAAGGGAAATTGAATAAGAGGTTGTATATCTTGGAAGATTCTGTTGTGTTAGATTCTATGAATTTGAATCCTAAATCTGATGAAACTATTTTGTGGCATAAAAGACTTGGACATATAAGTGTTGCTGGATTGCATGAACTTTGTAAATAAAAATTGATTAATCTTGATAAGATTGGTAATTTAGATTTCTATGAAAATTGTGTTTTGGGTAAGTCACATAAACTTAGATTTGCCTCTGCTACTCAAAGAACTAAGGATGTTTTAGAGTATATACACTCTGATTTGTAGGGATCTCCACAGATCCCCAATTCTTTGGCTAATTCTCATTACTTTATAACCTTTATTGATGATTACTCTAGGAGGGTATAGGTGTTTTTTTTAAAACATAAGGATCAAGCCTTTGATTGTTTTAAAAAATGGAAAACACTTGTTAAGAATCAAACTAACAAAAAAATAAAGGTTTTAAGAACAGATAATGGATTGGAATTTTGTAATAAACATTTTTTAGATTTTTGTAAGAAGGCAGGAATATTTAGGCACAAAACATGTACTGAAACACCTCAACAAAATGGGTTGACTGAAAGAATTAATAGAACCATTATGGATAAAGTTAGGTGTATAATGGCAGATTCAGGTTTAAGCAAAAGATTTTGGGCAGAGGTAATTGCCACTACATGTTATTTGATTAATAGATCGCCTTCATCTACATTGAATTTTAAAACTCCTATAGAACATTGGAATAAAAAATCACCATCATTAAGCCATTTGAAACCCTTTGGATGTCTTGCATATGTTCATGTAAATCAGGGAAAATTTAATCTTAGGGCTTTAAAAGCTGTTTTTTTAGGTTATCTTATAGGCACAAAAGGCTATAAATTGTGGTTGATTGATGATAAAAAATGTATGATAAGTAAGGTTGTAGTCTTTAATGAATCAAAATTTTAAAAAGACTTGTTTGTTAATAGTCAGTTAGGACAGGTTCAAATTGAGGTGGAGACACCACAGTCTAGTTTTCATAGGCAGTCTTAAGAGTCTAGAAGTGGACCTAAATTGGGTTTGGATTCAATTCGTGCTTTAAAGTATGAAATCTCAAACTTGAATTAGCAACCACCACTACTGAGTCAAGAAGAAAGTCCTTAATCTGATAGTAGTCCTAATTTGTCCAATTATCAGCTTGCTAGAGATAAGGTTAAAAGGGAAATTAGATTACCTTCTAGGTATGCACATACAGATCTTATTTCATATGCATTACAAATAGGTGATATGATAGAAATGGATGAACCTATTAATTTCAAGCAAGTGTGTAAAAGTAAATACAAGGATGATTGGATGAAAGCTATGGAGATTGAGATGGCTTCTCTACAGAAAAATCACACATGGTCACTTATAGATAGACCCAAGGGTAAAAAGGTAATTGGATGTAAATGGGTTTTCAAAAGAAAACCTAGTATACCTGGTGTTGAACAAGCAAGATTTAAAGCAAGAGTTGTTGCTAAAGGCTTCTCACAAAGAGAAGGCATTGATTATAATGAGGTATTCTCTCATGTGGTAAAGCATACATCTATTAGACTTATGTTATCTACTGTTGTTCTATTTGATTTAGAATTTGAACAAATGGATGTTACTACTGCCTTTTTGTATGAAAAATTAGAAGAACAAATATACATCGAACAACCTAAAAGGTTTGTGAAACCTGGTAATGAAAATAAGGTTTGTTTACTTCATAAATCTTTGTATGGCCTTAAATAGTCACCTAGACAATGGTACAAAAGATTTGATGATTTTGTTCTTTCAATTGGATTTTCTAGATGCAATTATGATCATTGTGTTTATTTTAAGAAAATTAAAAATGACAGTTTTGTATATTTGTTAATTTATGTGGATGACATGCTTATAGCTTCTAAGGATATGAATGTTTTACTTGATTTGAAATGTATTCTCAATTCTGAATTTGAAATGAAGGGCTTGGGTCTTGTGAAGAGAATACTAGGTATGGATATAAATAGGAATAGATTGAAACAATGTTTGACTTTGTCTCAATCTGCTTATATTAGAAAAGTTCTTGAACTATATCATATGATCAATACAAAGTGTGTAAATGTTCCTATAAGTACTCATTTTAAATTAAAAGCTGTTGGATTGTTGTCTTCTGATGAATCTTATTTCATGAAGAATATACCATATTCTAATATGGTAGGAAGTCTAATGTATGCAATGATGGGTACTAGACTTAATATAACATATGTAATTAGTCTTGTCAGCAGATTTATGAGTAATCCAGATAAAGAACATTGGAATGCAATAAAATGGTTTTGAGGTATTTGAAGGGTATATCTAATTATGGCTTATGTTATATTGCTGACGCTACTAACCTATTTTTTGTGAAATGATTTTGTGATTCAGATTTTGTAGCTGATCTTGATAAAAGGAGATCCTTCACTAGTTATATTTTCACCTTTGGTAGAAATGTTGTAAGTTGGAAGTGTAATTTGCAACACATTGTGGCACTTTCAACAACTGAGGCTGAATATATAGCATTAACTGAAATAGTTAAAGAAGCATTGTGGCTTAAGGGAATTATTTTTGAGTTGGGGTTTAATATTGATATTCCAAAGGTCTTCAATGATTCATAGAGTGCTATTCACTTATCCAAAAATTCTACATTTCATGAGAGGACTAAACGTATTGATGTAAGGTTGCATTTCATCAGAGATGTGTTGGTTGCTGGTAAAGTTAATGTGAAGAAAATATCAACAGATGTCAATCCAGCTGACATCTTAACAAAGCCTGTGCCATTGAGTAAGTGTAAAGATGCCCTGAATTTGCTCAAAATTTGTTCAGTGTAAATGTGTTGTGGTCTACAGATGAGTCCTTAGATATGTTAGTTTTTTGTTAAGGTGGAGTTTTGTGAATCTGTGACATAAAACTAATGGCAGTCTTATAAATTAGAAGCAAAGTTTGAGTAAAGTTTGGGCTATAGTTATAAACCATTAGTTGGTTTTCAGAAAGAGAAAAAAGAAAGGCATTTACGTTGGCTGTTTCTTTAGAAAGAAAATAGGCTGCCTTTGGGTGTGAATATTATTTTCTCTCTGGTTCCTCCATTTTTCTTTGCTAGGGTTTAAAGAAAATGCATGAATCCACTATATTTTCATAGATCTAGTTGTCTAAACACTTGAGTCAGTGTACAAGGTCGCTATGATGCTCGGGCTTAGAAAGGATTCGAGTCAGCAAGGCTAGATTCGTTTTCATTTGTGTCTATAATGCTAGATTGGCTTCTGAATCTATAAGTTGTACTATTTTTCTTACTAGTTAGTGGATTTGCTGAAGGATTCCTCTGCCTTGGATGTAGGGTTCTAATCTTTTAAACCCGAACCAAGTAAATTTGGTGTGTTGATTTGTGTATGGTTTATTATATGATTCTTGTGCAATTCTTGACTGAAAATCGATCCGAATCTCTGATTAATATTCAAACTCGGTAAAATAAAACATTAACACCTAATCATTAATGAATTGTTAAAACTTTTAATTATTTTAATGTGGAGATTTGAATGTGTTCATAGATTGAGTGATTCTCTTTTCATGAGAATTCATAACCAAGTGCAAGGAGATTGGCTATACTAAACACTATAAGAAAGTGTTAAAATCCTAGTTAAAATGGAATTGGGCTATTTTTCCTATCCCACGTTGACTTTTTCACATAGGATTAGTTTTTTTAAATGAATCAATTTTTAAGATTTGTTTGTCTTCACTTTTCAATTTTTACTCTGTTTATTTATTTGCTACATTGATCTTTCATTTTGCATTATTATTAAATTCAATGGAAATATTTGTTTGGTGCTTCAATCATACACAACAATTAGAAGTTACTGAGTATTTATCAAATTTCTCTTCAACTCTTTATCTTAACACTTAAAATTTAACTATGTGAGATTTTGTTATTTTAGAAACCTCAGGAAAATTTTTGCTATTCACTCATACATTAAGGGGAAAATGTTATTAACTCCTTTGATAAGCATAATTAGGTATATCATAACTAAATGGTAGGTTTTATATTGAAAAAAAAATTATAACATATATATAGAGAAAGCTTTCAATAAAAAATGGGCAAAATTTTTTAAGATTGTATTATAGATTGCTCTTGGGAAAAATAAATACAAAAATTTAAAAGATAGTTATGGGTTTGTTGTGTCTTAGAAATAGACTTTACAAGAGACATGTCTAGAGTGTCCAACACAAAAAAATTTAACAAATCTTATCCAAAAGACTTGTCAAGAGTGTTTAACGCGAAAGACTAACCAAATTTTCTACAACATACTTGTTAAGAGTGTCTAACATGAAAAAGTAACAAATCTTATACAAGAGACTTGTCAAGAGCCTCCAACATGAAAGACTTAACAAATCTTAACGACAACAAATTTTATAAAAGGTGACGAAATTTTTTGTCTCAAAAAAACAAAAATTCGTCCCAAAATGTCAATTGTGATGAAAAATCAAATCGTAAAAAAATGATTGTTAGCAAAGGCTAATGCCTACAAAAAAATAAATCGTCTTAATAACTAGTCATTGTCTACGAAATGATGTTTCATCACTAAAGGATACACATTTTGGAACGGAATTTTTTATCCATAAATGAATTAGATTTTATCCTAAATAACTTTATTTCGTTCCAAAAAGACTGCATTTAGAGACAGAGTTTTTCGTCCTTGTTTAGGCTAAGAATTTGGGACAAAATTTTTCGTACTCGTTTGTATCATGAATGCGAGACAAAATTTTTCGTCATTGATTGTGTTGTGAATGCGAGGCAAAATTTATCATCCTTAATTATACAGTAATTTAGGGACAAATTTTTTACATCCTTAATTGTGTAATGAATTGTGGACAAAATTTTTTATCCTTAAGTATGCATTGAATTTGGGATAATTTTTTTTCATCCTTGAATGTACAATGAATTAGAATAAAATTTTTGGTCATTGATTGTATAGTGAATCAGAGACAAAATTTTTCGTTATTTGATTATGTAAGGAATTAAGGACCAAAATTTTAGTTCTTATTATGTGGTGAATTTGATGTAAGAATTTCGATCATAAATTAAAATCAATAGTTATATTAATCCACGTAATCCAACCATTTATATAAAACAAACTTTTCAACTAATTAAAAAATATTAATCTTATCATATGTTACTATTACAAATCAACTTATAACTAAATACTAGAAAAATATTGTAAATCTATAAATGTAATTATTAAAACATCTAATTAGAACTAACTTATAAACAAAAAATATAGAAGGTGTCACCCATTAGTGATTAAAAAAAAACTGTGCTTTCTTTGTTAATTGGATGTCAAAATATATTAATTTTGTCACTATTTAAATATGAAAACAAGTACGTTACCAATCCACATTTATACCAATCTACAATTAGAACCAATCTATAATTGTTTTGGAAAAGCTAAAATATTGTTCTTTTTCTCTTTTACATCATTACCAATCTACATTCAAAGGGATGAACAATCATAGATGTGTTTAAGATTAAATCATGGTTTTGAAAGATAGGGACACATGATCTTAGTAGAGATAATTGTCTTGAATGTTCTTTTGGATAAGCGAGAACACATGTTTTGATAGTTATTTTCAAAAATCTACATAAAAGAGTCACGTTTCTAAAAGAATGTTACACATTTTAAACATTTTAGTTCATAAAAAAAGTTGAGAGCAAGATTTTACCAAGATGTTCTAGATTTGAGGATCTAAAGTGTCTAACTTGAAGAATTATTGATATCCTCAAAAGGGAGGTAAGTAGAAGATCTCTCTTTGCATAAGAGTATGGATGTTGCATGAAATACATATGTAATATTGTTGAATCACTTACCAAATAATATGTTGTTGAACTGATGTTGAACATGATAATCTTTGTAGTCAAGACATGATTTTAAGTTTGTATTGATGGTGAAACTGTTGATTTTATGATATGATGATACTTGTGATTGATAGATTGGAATTATTGCGATGTTAGAATGGATTATCATGTGTTAAGATGTTATTGTAATAAGATTAAAAAAAAGAAGATTATCACAAGACGCCTTATGATTGTGAAGGTTCATGGAGGAATGATGGTTTGCCTATGTAAGGAAAACCATCATGACAAACGACACCGCCACCTATAATACCCTCAGTACGTTCTAGGAGTATTTATATCTTTTGACCTTGTTTCGAGATTTTCTAGTTTTAAATATATATGTTCACATGTATGTGTGTGCTTCTATATATATATATAATGATAAAAAGATAAAGAATATATAAATATATAAATATATATATATATATGTATACATTAAAAAGGTATGGATATATACAAGAGAAAAAAGACAAAACCAAGAAACTTCAAGCCTTTTCCATCATCTTCTCCCATCCATTCCAACAGCCATACTTCTTCATGCTATTTTATTTTGTTTTGTAAAGACAAAGGAAGGAATTGAAGGGGTTTTGAAAGACAAAATAAGAAAAGAAAACAAAGAAACACTTTGGAAGCCTTGGTAACCACAAGATCTCCTTCTTTTCCCTTTACCTATGTTTATATGCATGTTATGTGAATATGTTAGTGTGTTTTGGTGTTGATTTAAAGTGGTTTTGGTGATAAAGGAAGTAAAACAAATAGAAGGGAGTCAACTTGTAAAGATTTGACTTAAAACAAGGTAAGGGGTATTATCTTTGATGTGTTTCATGTTTTATGTTTTTTGTTCCTTGGATCTATGTTATAAATGATGATTTTGAAGTTAAGACATATTGTTTTGCCATTTGGGATATCTATGTGTGTGATTTTGTTCATGATAGAGAGTTGGATAATATTTACAGTTTTACCATTGATTTTATCTCATGTTTTGGTTGTCTTATCTGATAAATCATGAGTTTTATTATAGCTTGTTGGAAAGCTCTTTGAATCCTCTTTCCAATGATATATAGCTTGTATGAATTAGAGATCATTTGGATTATTAAATATTGTATGAACCAAAAGGATTGTTTTACCAAATAAATAGTAAAGATAGTTTTTTACCACTGATTTCATCTCACATTTTGACAGTCTTATTTAATAATTATGAGTGCTATTATAGCTTGTTGGAAAGCTCTATGAATCCTATTTTCAACAATATATACCTTGTATGAATTAGAGATAGTTGGGACTGTTAAATTGTATGAAAAAGAAGGATGCCCTACCACATGAACAGTCCTGTGAACAATATTTCACAGTTTTTGGAAAGAAAGAAAAGGAGAAAAAGGAAAAGAAGAAAGAAAGAAAGGAAAGGAAGGAAATGAGAGAAAAAGAAAAGAAGAAGAAAAACAAGAAAAAGAATTTGGGGCTTAATATTCAAGGGTTGTCCCAAGAGTATGGTTTGGTAAGTTATGGATAGTTTTAGATAGAAGCAAGATTAGTAGATATAATGCACGCATGCATGCTATGAACTATGAGAGAGTATTATACACTACATTGCCTACAGTAAGGCACATCCACAGTTGGACACATCTATAGTATGACATAGACCCCTAGTAGGGTTCGCTTGCAATAAAACATACTAGTAGTAGAGCTCAATTCAAATTCAAAAATAGTGTAGTTAGAGAAAGGAAGAGAGCTCGAGCTTAGAAAAGTGTCAAATCCCTATAGACAACTTCTAAGAAGTATCAAATAGATCCCAAATGGGAAAAGTATGACTTAAATAGTAAAGAATGAACTAGATTACTTTCTCGATTTCTTATGGAGGTTATGATGTAGGGTTGAGTCTCGAGAGTGAGTTAGAACAAGAAATGAGATAGTTTACTTAATTCTTTCCCTTTACTAAGTGTTTTTATCTCTCACTTTCTTTTTTTTCATGATTGCACGTATGGGTGATCGAGGTAGTTGCGAGGCAAGGTCAGGTCAGCAAAGATAGACCTAGGCTAAGGCTGGTTACCTATAGTTTTTGTTACATACATATGATACTATTGATTTTTGGCCCTATTCAAATAGTTGTATAGTTGTATCTAGGGGCATGTATATGATTACTCTATGATCTTAGATGTGTCAGATGAGTTTTCATATGGGATATATACATCTTTTGTTCGCTTTCAGATTTTTAATTTTCTTAAAATAATTTTTAAACACTTTTAGTGATGTGTTTATTTTAAAGTATTTTAAAAGAAAAAAATAGATACTCTGGATATTAATTTATAACATTTCTCCTTCGGTGGGTAGTACTTCTAGGGAAGGATGTTAAGGTAGGTGCATAATAACAACTAAACATGTCAATTAAGCTGAGTTAGATTGGCTAGAAGCACAAACAATGCCATACCCTAGAAAGGCAAAACTTGCTAATGTAGTAATCTGGGCTAGGCCTATGGGCCTAGCCATCAAGCCTGTGAGTCAGCCTGTATACTATTCACATAGTAATTAAAAAGATTAATTAATAATTATAATATAAAAAATTATAAATATTTATAAGATAAGAAAATTTTAGACTTCAAAAAAATTAAGTTGAGTTATTTGGATCAATCTCACATGTATGAAGTAACCAAAATTTTAGTTTAGTTAGAACATGATATTGAACATTTATTTATAGTGGGTCAAGGGAGTAACTGATTTTATTTCTTTAGATGTGGGGTTCTTTACAAAGTGCAAAAGTGTCTCACATATAAAATAATACAATCACTTACTCTTTTCACCCACTATAAATAAAGATTAAGTAAACTAAAAAATTTAATCAAACTCAAGTTTTAGATCCCACATTAGTGAGTTGATCATGAGAACTCAACTCACTTATTATAAATAAGTTTGTCTTTTTTTCTTTTACAATTTAATTTCTTGTTTTCTTTTATTAGAAAACATAATTTAAAAAAATTATTTAATAAAAAAATTATTTTTCATTAAATTAATGGGTTGGATCCGAAGGATTTTTTGGGTTGGCTTGACTCGAAGGTCCGTAATCCTTTAGGCCTGATGAGCCACGTTGGAGTTAGCTCGAATCCGTTTGATACACTAATACCTCTAATAACAACAAATGTAGGGGAAGACAAACATGACAAACCTACCAAAAAAAAGAGAAATTATCATGAAAACCACTTTTTACATCATCTTCTTCCATAGAAGCTTTAGACATCAAATTTCCCTCCTTCATCAGACTCAAAGGAAAATGGCTAAAGACAACTTCCAAAGCATTCAGGAAGAGTGGAAAACCTTATGGAAAATTTGTATTCTAAAAGTAAAGATAAACATGTGTCGATCATTCGTTGATGCAAGCAACACATGTCTAATTGTATTCTAAAAGTAAAGATAAAGTGATAAGACGGATGCATCGCTCAAAACATACGTGGTCATGATAGTAGTGGCTTATGCAATCTAGAAAGGTACATGAGATCTTTACATAGTGGAAGATTCTTGAAGTTTTTAAAGTTTTCTCGCACTCCAAGAACTAGGAGGAAATGTTATGTGGTCAAATTAAGCACCTAAAGTCAACCTTTAAAATATATTTAGATACAATGACCAGTGGACAACGACTAAGTAACTTTCGACCTTGAATCCCACAATGGATCAAGACCCAAACATCTTGATAAACGAGTAATGACAAGAAAACTTCAACTCTGTAGATCATAAATAAGAAGGTCCTCATGTAGTTATCAAGAAAGGTCTCATCTAGATTCTACGACATGACACCTTTATAATGATCACCCAATAAGAAGTTAATTGGCCTATAAACAAGATGTCATTGATAAATAAAAGGCATAACTCCATCTTACTTAAATTCAAATAATGGATGAAGGTCCTAAATTAAAAGAGTTTCAAATGTATCTTTCCTTCAGAAAAATTGTATATAAAACGAAGAAAGAAAGGATAGAGACAGAGAACAAGGAGAAGGCAATGCACAAAACACAACATCTTGTATCATTCTTATATTATACTCAAACTAGTGTGAACTCCATGTACGTAGGCATTCTTATCATCAGATTGAACCATGTATTAACTTATGTGTCATATCTATTTCATTTGAATGTCTCAACTCATCTTTTCACATACCCGTGGTAGACTTATCTAAATCTTATCAAATTCTAATGCATATATCAGTTGGTAATGAGAAATCGCATTAACATTAGTGTATGTTTATCAAGTTTCCAAGCTTTTCTTTAAAAAACACAACTTCTTTTTTATATAATTTTAAAAGTTAAAATAAACAGTAACATGACAACATGATAAATATATTATAACTTTTAATAGCATAAGTTTTAACAGTATAATTTTAAATGGTTAGTACAATCAGAGTGATTTTTATTATTTCAAAACCTTAGAAGAGTTTTCTCATCACAACAAACCTTAAGTGGGTCCATGTTTTTAACTCTTATCAAGGCTTTTATGTCTTGATACAAGTAGAAACCCATTAGAGTTCTCAGTAATGACAAAGATTGGAAAAGGGTAAGGGATTGCTTAAGTTATATGTTTAGCACTATAACAAATATTTAGGGGTGATTTTAATTTCATTTTGAAAGGTTACTTTTAGAGAAGAAAACTTAATTTCATCCTAAATTGAATATTTTAGGGGACAAAATCATCCCATAACAATAATATTAGGGATGATTTTAGTTTTGTCAAAGAATGACAATTTTAAAACTAAAGATTTATTTTTAAGGACATTTTTTATTTTGTCTCAGAATGATAATTTTGGGGATGAAATTTAATTTTATCCCTAAAAATATAGGATTTATTTTTAGGGATGATTTTAACTTCGTTCCATTATGTTACTTTTAGATATGAAATTAAGATTTTGTCCCAAAATGGTTATTTTTAGAGGGCAAAATCTGAATTTCGTCCCAAAAACATAAGATTTATTTTTATGGACTATTTCAATTTTGTCCTAGATTGTTGCTTCTAAGGATAATTTTAATTTTGTCCCAAAATAATTATTTTAAGGGGATAAAATCTTAATTTCATTCCAAAATGTTAGTTTTATTGACGAAATTTTAATTTTATCTCAAAATGATTATTTTATATGACAAAATCTTAATTTTGTCCTTAAAAACTTAACATTTATTTTTAAGAACGATTTTAATTTTGTCCCATAATGTTGGGGAAATTTAAATTTCGTCCTAAAATGATTATTTTATGTGACAAAATCTTAATTTCGTCGTTAAAAACTTAATATTTATTTTTAAGGATGATTTTAATTTGATCTCAAAATGACTTCCAAAATGATTATTTTTGGGGATAAAATTTTAATTTTACCCTAAAAACATATGATTTATTTTTAGGGATAATTTTCATTTCCTCCCAAAATAATTATTTTTAGAGACAATTTTATTTTTATCCTAAAATAATTATTCTTGGAAATGAAATCTTAACTTTGTTTCCATAAACTTAAGATGTATTTTTAAGGACGAATTAATTTCATCCTAGAGCGTTACTTTTCAAACGTAGGATTTATTTTTATCCTTGAATGATAATTTTATAGAACAAAATTTTAATTTTATTCACCAAAGATTACAACTCAATTTTAAGAATAAAATATTTAGAGACGATTTTAGTTTCATTCTAGAATGATAATTTTAGGATACAAAATTCGAATTTCGTCAAATAAAATTTAGTACTCAATATTAGGGAGATTTAGTTTCATATTCCCTGAGCCAGTGGTGAGTGACTCAGTTAGTATAAAAAGAAGTGGTGAGTGACTCAGTTCCTTAAGCAGTTTTACCATAACTCCTCTTTCCCCTCTCCGTCACAAGAAACGTGAGGGATGACCTCCTCAACCAACGGCTCTAATACAAAAAACGCCTTCCCAGTCATTTTCTCATCTGATTCTCTCTTCTGCATCATCAGATCAATTAGATTTTTATTCTTTCTTTAAAATTAACTCATCTCTCCTAGCACTTCTCCCTCTCTTCGTTTCTTTATACAACTCGAAACCAGAAACTCTGTTTCTGTTTTTAATTTACTTGTGATTACTAGTACTTGTGATCAATCAGTTCGCTAAGGACACCGTTGAGGAATGCGTTTCCAAGTTCATCAGCTTCATCACTAGCGAGTATTAAATCATAAATTCTGCTTTGTTTTTAATTTACTTGAGAATGACTCTTACAGTTTAGAGAATCTAGGTGTGAGAATCGTCCGTCTTCAAAATGGATAAAGATCATGAGCGTGTTGTTGATTGTACTACTCCTAATTTTGATATTTAAATAGTGACGAAAGTGATATATTTTTACATCCAATTAACAAAGGAAGCATAGTTTTTTTTTTTTCTAAAGGGTGACACCTTCTATGTTTTTCGTTTATGAGTTAGTTATAATTAGATGTTTCAATGATTAAATTTATTGTTCTGTCCAAGTTGAATAGTTATTCCTTCCTGCATTTTTTCTATAGTACTTAATATAATTTCTATATTGAATTATCTCATTAACCCTATACATGATAGTGACTCATTAGAATACCCTTAAACATACTTTTTGGTGTTATAGTATAGCATAAGAATATTACAATGAAGAATGTGTGGTTGTAATGCCTATTGTAGTTGATTATTGAGATATTTATAGTTCGAATTAGATTTTATAGGGCTATGGAGTTCAATTATTTCAAAAATCTCCATTTGGTATGTTTAAGAAGGAAGCGAATTGAATTTCACTGGAAAGTAACTTTAATTGCAAAATTAATGAGGTAAAGGTTTTCAAAAAGCTATATAATTTGGTTAAACAGTTTCAAAAGTACATATATTTTGGAATTATTAATAGTGATATTGCTTGTTTAAGTTTTTGTAAAGAATTAAAAAGGCCAAAAGACTTATTCCCATGTAAGGTATAATAAAATCTCAAAGTGTTACCTTCTAACTTTCAAAAACCCAAATACCTACCCATGATGTAATTTCTATTAAAAATCTCAGTAAGGGTTAGAGATAAAACCATCATTTAACAAAAAATTAAAAAAAAACTAAATTTTTATCACATTCCTCTCCCTCAAATTGAAAATCTCATAATTCCCCCCTCCTTAAAATTTCCTTCAAAGTTTGAAAAGTGACAATTTTTTCTTAGGGTAGTTTCCTCTTTTCTTCAACGACGATTTGTTGTCTCTAACCATCGGTCATCCTTTCTCTCACCTTATCTCTCTCTCTCTTCTTTGAACACAGATCAATGACAATCACCTGGAAATCTAGACAATTTCTTTCTAAGAATCTAGATGAAAGTCATCTAGACAAAGAGTCACTCATCGACACTTCATCTAGTCAACGAAAGTGTCATCGTCCAAATGAATCCAGATGATGTTATGGCTTAGGGAGAGATGGTTGGACTTTTCTCTATGGATTAGGGTTGAAAGTGCCATCGCTAGTGGCTAGAGTAGGGTGGAAGAAAACCCTAAGATTGGGGAGTGGGGAATGCTACTTTTCAAAGTTTGAAAACTTTAAGTAAGGGTGAAGTTGTTAGTTAGGGGAAATGTAATGAATTTTTTGTTTTTAAAATTGTTTTTGTTAAATGATGGTTTTACCCTCAACTTTGACTGAGTTTTTTAAACGGAATTCTGCTTATGAGTAAATGTTTGGGTTTTCAATAGTTGGAGGGAGTCACTTTGGAATTTCACTATACATTGGGTGGGAACAAGTCTTTTAGCCAATTAAAAATATTGAAGAGAGACATTGAAATGTGGAATCATCCATCCATTTTATTATAAGAGTTTTGATTTATATCACCATCTTGTTATTTGTTTATTTGAAATATTGTAGAAAAAGAAATATTGTATGATTTGTTAAAGAGTCTGTTAATAATATAGTAGTTGATTTGTCTCACACAATTTTAGAGAATTATATTGTATTTAGAATTGCCAACACCATTTTAATTTGATTATTAAAAGTAAAAATTTGTGCAAAAAGCATGAAGATGATCAAAATACATATTTCCATGACATACCTCTGCTTGCTTACTGAAGAATCAAGTTGATTAGAACCTCTTATTCTCTTTACAATCACCCTCGTCTTCCTTGTTGGAAAATCACACTAAAATTGCCAACATAAAGCTTGAAACTTAACCTCAAGGGCTCTCTCTTTTTCTGGCAAAACGTTTATGTTTAATTTTGAGATCATGATCCCTAAAATGCAGCTAACATGCCAAATATAAACTATTTTCATGTAACGCCATACAAGGGCTTGTGTTTCACCACACTTGACTGTGTGCCATTTAATTCAACCATTACGAGACGTTCATCTTATCCTACTAATGTGGCATCAACACATGGGTGTGATCTCTCCATGCACGATTATGTGTCACTTAAAATCCATACTTTGACATTTATTTCACATTCAATTGAGCATACATCAATCATAGCCGTGCAAAAAGACTATTATGCCCTTGAGACATACCTATGGATGTTACACGAGAATGGCCTCTACATCTTTATTGTATGCAATAGTGACACGATATAGAACTTTTATGGCTTGTTTCTAGCAGGCTTTTCTATGTCTCGATAATAAGACTTGTAACAACTTACATGGAAGAACAGGTGAATGTTAAGTGTCAAAGGTAATCCTAATTGATATGCAAACCTAATTGATAATAAGAAATAATTGCTCACATTTTCATCGCAGTTCCTTTTAAAATGAGCATATGTATTTATGTTGACTTAATAAGAACTTCAAAAATATCATATCTTTAATAAAAATATAGTGTAAAACCCTTGAATTGGAACAAGTTTTTCCAAAACTTTCCTATAAACAAGGAGTCTGACTCAATAATGATACACTATATTAATCCCTAACACTTCACTATGCTTTTGAAGAATAATAGTGTTGTCTCTTCAAAAGTTTATATCTTTGGTGTTTTTGTGAATGTTTTATACTTGGATTTTCAACTCATGATGCTAGCTCTAACATTCAACTTCCTTGATTTTTCTACGTGAGATAATCAAATTTAATGAAGAAATCATGTCATCTTGCTTGTTTTGGATTCAACTTCTTCAAAATTTAAAAGTACCTCGTTGCGACATTATCTATCACCATAATGAATTTAGATCCCAACTAGTAATGTCTCCAAATTCTCAAAGCAATTGATGATAATGCTCATCTCTTTTTCTTGGATGGTATAATTACATTCCATCTCCTTGAACTTTCTACTCTTAAAAGCTATAGTGTGCTCTCTGTGCATCAAGACATCCTTAACAAAAAAGTGTGAAGTATTGATGTGCATTTTAAAAGGTTGATTCTAACATCGTAGAACAAGCACAAGATCTTCCATTATCTTTTGATTCAATTCATCAAACATTCTTTGACACTAGATGGTGCATTTCCATACCTTTCTATTCTTGAGTAGCTCAATGAGAAGGGAAACTTTTATCAAGTAACTTTTGATAAACTAGTAATAGTAGTTGACAATTTTCAAGAAAAGATCATAGTTCTGCCAATTCCATAGACGGTTCCCATTTTGCTATGCTTACACCTTTTGTCAAGTTTTTGAGCTATCGGTAACTAGCAGTGCAACAGAATCTAAAAATTATAAAACAAACAATCTTGTAAAAACCTAGGCTAGGATACTCGTTTTGAACATAAATTTCATGATCATGCATTCACATACATAGGATGTTAATAAGATTATACTTACGTTAGATGACTCATTCATTCTTTACATGGATAGAGATGATATGTTATCCAACCCTTGGGAGGTGGTGCCTTGGTATCCATGCTAAACACAAACTTTGGAGGCTTGTTCTATCATGAAAGGTTGCTAGAGCTCTATGATTAAATGTTTGTGTGTTTTGGGTGAGAAGGGAAATTAGGGCTTTTAGAATAAAACTCTATTATAATTTTTCCATGAATGCATGTGTCCTTTTATAATGTCTGGACATCTGGAATGACTAACTTCTTAACATGACAACACACAACTGACAAGAACTATACATTGTCATGCATGGTCAAGGAACGATAAAACTGGATTTTTCTATCTTATTGGACAAGCCTAGTTCATTCATGATCTTACTTGCATTTTTAAACAACAAGATTATCATTAAATAATCCTTACCTCTAAGTTTGAATAAACTCTTTTGTGCGTGTGACCTATAAGCTCTTTATTAATCTAGTAGTGTCTAGATTCAAGTTGAATCTAGATACAAACCAAGATCGACCTCTAACAAGACATCATAGCCACCTAATCAACAAAGTGTCAATAGATATTTCTTAAGCCTTTACAATATCAAAGTTATGTTCAATTCAATTCTTTCATTAACTAATATCTCTTAAGGTTGAAATATAAAAGTATGTATATTTCAGTAGCTCCTCAGTATAAGTTGTTACACATCAATGACTAACATGAATTAGACTGCCACCTAATCCCATTAAAACCATGATTCAAGATATCATGAATGCCTTTTAGTATTCTCATGTGAGATATCTTTTCTTGTACTTGAGAATGACAAATCCTTTATTCATCAACCATAGTCTTAATATATCATACAATATGACCAATCATTACCTTTATGATTACCCTAGTTATAATGACACATTAGATAATGTCAAACCATACCACTTCTTACACAAGACAATCTAATGGTCTCAAATCAAAGGATCACATGCACACATGGTGCTTAGAGGATTTATTTCATAAACATTGTACTATCCATCCAATGAATATCTTTTGATCAGGTTGGTTCGATGAACACGATTACAACTTGCATCCATGTGTTCCATTAAACTACCTATAAATAACTTTAACAATTGAGAATTGTCACCATCTTTTGATGGAATCACTTAACACTATAATAATTCGATCATACTGGTGCCCTTGGTCATAATAATGTCAAGATTATGAATGTTTCTAGAATGATCGCTTAATGTGTACATAGGGTTCTCACGATCAGTCGTTTGATCCCTTCATCATAGTTTTTTCATCCTAAGGGTATATTATTCGTACGATCATATAATGAAATACATATGAATTGAATAATAATAACCATTATTAAAAATTAATATAAAATTTATAATTACAAATGTTAAATATGATTGGCTTTAGAGCACTTACCCTATCAATCGATCATATATCTAATATCGTATATAGCTACATGCTTATCATGCTTATGCTATTACAAAATTTTTGTCAATAAGTCAACTAAATTGTCATTTGTGTCAATCCTCGTTATCTATATATTACCACATTGACTGATTTCTCGAATACGATGATATTATTTAAGTATATGCTTGGACTTTTGATGAGATTGTGGTTTCTTTGCCTGAGCAAAAGCTCTATTGTTATCGCAATAAAGCTCAGTAGGTTCAACAATGCTTGCAACCACTCCAAGTTTTGTCATGAACTTCTTGATTCATACAACTTATTTTACCACTTTTAGGAAGGCTACTTGGACTCTTTTGTAGCATCAATTATTATACTTTGCTTGAAGCTTTCCAGCTTACTGCACCACCATTCCAACAAAAGACAAATCTTGATTAGGATTGAAAATCATCTCAATCAGTTTGAAAATTGGCATCATTGTAGTCTTTTACATTGAGTTCAAAATCTCTTCAATAAACCAAGAATACATCTTTAGTCCTTCTCAAGTACTTTAGAATGTTCTTGATAGCTATCTAATGTCTTTTACCTAGATCAGATTGATATCTATTATAAACCCTCAAGGCATATGAGAAGTTAATTCTCATACATAACATGACATATATGATCGATCTTATAGTTGACGTATATGGGATCCTATTCATCTTATCTCTCTTAGATTATGTACATGGGAACATCTATTTTGAGAGACATACAAAAAGAGTATAATGAAGAAAATTGATGAAAAACTACATGCGATAAATATGCAAGAATCAACACAATACAAGCATATGTGAAGAAGGTTAGATTTTTATCTACTCCAAGCTTGAATATTTGATGTACAATGATAAAGTAGAGGTTTACACTTGTCAAGCATTCAAAGAATTGCAACAAACCAAGCAAAATAAGCTATGATTAAAATTTTAGAGTAAGAAAGAAGTGAGAGAAGTGTTTTACCTCAAAATAAGTTCATATCTCTAAAAATGAACTAATTTTGGCTTTATATATTGGTGGACTTAGTTAGCAATTAGATAATTATTGCATGGCCCTTGTAAATTCTCAATTTAAAAAATGGTCATGTATGTATATCATACATACACATTAGCCACCGAAATTTAATCTCATAAACACTATAACTCTTAAAGTGTTATTTTTTACCTATATAAAACTTTATATGATGTAATTTTTATTACCCTTTGAAATGTATTAGCTAACCTCAGATAATTAATCTTTACTCTCTAAAATGCTTGACTTATTAGTGTGACTTTTTAGGTTTACCGTGGTATAGTCATGAGCACTTTTTGAATGATCCAAAAACCATGTCTAAAAAATCAATGACTATGGTAAATATCTAATAATGTTTCATAACCTCTAAACCACAATAAAGAAACACTCTATCAAACCTAATTTCATAATCATATATTTTGATTGTCTAATCCTAATTAAGTTTGGGCTCATGATTTATCAAAATCTTAATTTTGATACTCTAAGAATCGTTGATAGATATGTTCAGAATATGTCATCACGAACACCTTTTGTTTAACTTCTATTATACTCTAACCAAAGATTTTGATTTCCAGTAGTTATCAATGTTAATATAAGAACTCAAAAGCAAATTAAGTCAACAAATACTTTAAATCTAATAATTTTAAGTCAATGGATCCTAATAATCAATGCATGATCAATATGGTCTTTTGGTACGAAACATGATTATCTCCACATTTATGCATCATAGGAACCATACACATCCATACCAGGTCCAATCATGATATCTTAGGTCAAAGTATTACGTCGTTTACTAATACAGTCATACAATAAGTCATTGATTACCCTATAATGACTATGTAACTTATCGTGACTGGTAATGTTTGAAAAATAGTTCTCTAACTGTTAATTCATACTCATGCCCTAGTGACATAATCATCATCATCACCTATAGTAATATCATCTCATGATATTCAATGGAAACATTCAATGTACTTACTGTGTGATATTATTGCCTAACTAATATCATGACTGTAGAGAACAATTTGATATTTCAATTAGTCTTACTAAGTGAATTATCTAGACAGTTCACATACATATTTTATATTCAAGTAGATAAAAGAAACAATTTATGTATATGAACACAATAACTATTTTTTTTATGGATAAATCATTATTATATATACAAGATAAAATGCCCTCAAATCGACAATATGAGTGGTTCCTTAGTCACATACTAACAAAACTCTCACTTACACTAGAGTCATTTATTGACGATGTCTTTTGTATCAGTATCTCTCCAATTCTAATGAATTATATCAAAATTTGATATTTTCGATTAATATATTTACACTTCTGATGTGCCATTAGTTCTTTTGTCTGTGTAATAGCACAAATATTGTCACAAAATATGGTTATCGAATGAGCCATATTTTGAAACCATACCAAGTTCAAATATGAGCTTACATATCCATACAACCTTTTTTGCTACTTCTAAAGCAATGATATATTTTGCCTCTATAGTAGAGTTAGCTATGATTAACTATTTGAAGCTTTTCCAACTAACCGTACCTCTATTATATATGAAAATAAACCTTGACATAGACTTTCTATCATCAATGTTTGACTATAAATCAAAATCTGAATATCCCTAAATGTTTGGCTATTTATAAAATACATGAAAATATGTCTTTGTTGTTGTACTTAATGTTTAGATGATTAGGTGAATGCTTTGAATAATATTTGTGATGTATTGATAACATGACTTTTAGATCTATTGAAGTTTTATCAATTTGATGAATGTACATAAATTTATGCAAGTGGATTGATGGTTAAACATGATCTAGGAAGTTAGAGACTTGTTGTGATATGTGTTTGCCATGAAAACCTAATCAAAACAACATAGAAACCTTTAAAACACGATTTCTAGATCATAGTACAAGACTATGTATGACCTCATAATGCTTGTGTATTGCTTTAGAAAAAGAGGGGAGGCATACATAGTTATATGGTATAGGATGCATGCTCATGTATGACTTTTCAAAAGTGAACGACATGTATCAAAAGACACATGGGATAGTGTATGTGAAAAGTTATGCATGAGAGTATGTCAAAACACCTCCTTATGTGTACTTGCTCTATACACGATAGTGTGTTAAGTGCCACACGCCCATGTATATTTGTCATAAGGCACACGGTCATGGGTGGAAAGCGCACTATCATGTACCCTTTAGTAAAGGTAAAAGACAAGAATACCTCCTAACTATATGCATAGAAATAGGAAAAACTAAGAAAAGAGAATAAAGAGCAATCAAAGGATAAAGGAAATCAAGAGAGACATAGAACGAGTGCCAGACTATGTGGATGATGACAAACATAAGGACCGAGTCAAATTCAGATTAAAAGTAAAAAAATCTAAAGATAGTTGTACATAACTAAATAGTCATGGCTATATGCGTAAGTGATGATAATTTGTGAAAGTATTAGGGTCAAATACCTATGAGATTCATCATGCACTCAGTGCAAAGATGTATAGTCACCTAGTTCAATTCAGGTATGCATGGTAAGGATACAGTTTTTAGTTATTCCTCATGTGATCAATAGGATGAACCACATATGTACTTGAGGTACGGGCTATCTCCAAATGGTTAATCAATAATTCTAATTAGCTTATGTGGTGAGGAAAAAAGCTGCTACTAGAGATTTTCCTATATGATCAGGGTGTCTTAGTTAGTTAGCCTAATAGGTATATGGCATGTATGCAAGGCACGATAGTTAGTGACATACAAGGTGTCTTATACTTTTACTAGGGTATTAGATATGCTTACTTTAGCTTAGGCCTAATTAACCTTTGTGGATAACCTTTGTCAGGGTAAGAAGGTGTCGAGATGTGACCACAATGAGATTCACAAATCAGATGCCAAGTTTATCAGCTTTATCTGTTATACAGGGTATCATAGTTAGTTAGCCCAATAAACTTTATAACGCATGCACAAGGCATGATGTTGAGTAGACACACAAGGTGTCATTTATTTTCTTTAAGGCATTAGAGATACGAAGATCAACTTAGGCTTTACCAGTCTATGTGAGATGACCTCTGTATATAAGGCATGAGGATGTCGAGAATAGATGGATGGGCAAGGTAGAAAGCCAAAAAAATTCGTTTCAACCACCAAGATATTTAATGATGGAATTCTAAGATTTCAATTTTATGCTTTGTATAGAGTACTAAGGTGTCACTAGCTTACTGAGTGTGTTTACTCATGTTGTTTTTTATGGTTTTACAAGTAGAGGCGAGTTGCAAGGCATGTAGGGAGTTAGTGATCCAATTAAGCTACTATATGAGGGCAATGGGTAAGACTATGAGTTCATAATTTTTATGTTATTCATACATTGATGTCTAAATTATACATTATAAGACTTTCAATTATTTTAAGACATTTGGGTTGTGATAATGATGAGTTTTATTGCATTTAAAATATTTACTCAATTAACGTCTTTTTGCATGCATTTTAGATTTAAGGTATTATTATCATGTTGTTTTCCACTATTTTAAACAAAAAAGTCAAGTCGCACATATCTTTTTAGGTCATATTCTGTGTACAAGTATATTTCTGAAGAGGGGTGTTATAGATGGTAAACATGTTTCTCAAACGTATTATTATAGGCGACAATATCATAAAGGTACACAAGTACAAACTTATTTGAGAGTAAGGGTGGAAATTTGGTTTATGAGTGTAAAAAAAATGGTTAGTGTTTTCATAAGTTTAAATGGCATCACAAGAAAATCATATGCTCATATTGAATTACCAGTTAGTCTTTCTAACATCTGGTCAATGAAGGGTAAGGGAAAATGGTCCTTTCTAGTAGCTAAGTTAAGCTTCCTAAAATCAATGCACATATGCTATCCATTCTGCACTCTCATTAGCACCAACTCATTATTTTGATTTTTTACCATTGTTATCTCCGTTCTCTTTGGTACAACATGAATTGGATTCACCCCATTTACTATCTGAAATAGGATAGATTATCCCTTCATCTAATAGCTTGAGGATCTCCTTCATCACCACTTCTTTCATTGTTGGATTGAGCTTTCGTTGTGGTTCTCTTACTGGTTTAGCATAATCTTTTAAAAGAATTTTGTGCATAAAAATTGATGGATTGATGCTTTTATATTGGCTAAAGTCTAATTGATTACGGTCTTGTGTTATTTTAAGACCTCTATTAGTATTGCTTCTCATTCCTCTGTCAAACCTTTTATAATAATTGTAGACAATATCTCATTATTACCTAAATAGACATATTTAAGATGGTTTGGTAGTACCTTTAATTCCAACTTTAGAGCCTACAAAATAGAAGGTAACATTTTCTTGTGAGATATGGATGAGCCCAGTTTAACATTTAAATTTGTTGACCTTGTTTGCATCTTCGATATTGACTCTAAAACTAGACAAGTTTCATCTGCTTTCTCATTCACTTCTAATTATGCATTTAATTCAAACTCATTATCATTACTTTCTTCTTCAAAAATATTTTGCACAATTGAATTAACAATATCATTATGATAAATAGAATGAGAATCATCTGGGTACTTCATTGTATCAAAGATATTAAACTTATCAAACTCTCCATCAAACTCCACAGATAGAGTACCCTTATTAACATCTATTTTATTTTTGGTCGTTTTCATGAATGGCCTTCCTTATAGAATTGGGGTTGACTTGTTTACAGATTCCTCCTTCATCTTCAAACTAGAGAAATCAACTAGAAATATAAGTTCATTAAACTGTACTAAAACATCTTCAACAACCTCTTTTGGGTAAGAGTTAGAACAATCAGCAAGTTGAATTACCACTCTAGTTTCCTTGGATAGACCAAAATTCAAAGCATTGTAAATCGAGTATGACATGACATTAATAGACGCTTCTAAGTTTAACATGACACGCTTAATCTTCTTATTACCAATGACACAAAGGATTGTAAACATACCTAGATCTTTGCATTTTTCTGGTAAATTCCTTTTTATGACAGCTGATATGTTCTCCCCCACACTTATTTTCTCATTACCTTTTAGCTTTCTTTTATTCATACACTGTTTTTTCAAAAACTGTGCATAGTTTGGGATTTGTTTGATAGCAACTAACAGTGGTATATATATTTCCACTTTTCTAAAGGTCTCTAAGACTTCTTTCTCATGCTTCTCCTTCTTAGATTTCACCATCCTATTAGGAAAAGGTAGCACAAGTGCATTAGATGTTTTAGGCAAAGGTGGATTAGATTTTACCTTTGTTAAATTCTCAGACGAAACTTCATCTTCCTCTTTTACTTCCTTTTTTTTCTGCTACATTCTTAAGTAGATAAGGACATGACTGAATTTCCTTCCTACTTCTTAACACAATTGCGTTAGCATTCTCTTTTGGATTCACTACCGTTTGCGAAGGTAACTTTCTTGAACCCTATGCTTCTAACTTGCTAAGGGAGATAGCTAATTAGGTAATTTGATTTCCTAAGTTTTGAATACTAGCACTTATTTTCTGTTAAAATTGTTAAGTATTGTTAGCAAGAGCCTTAACTATCACATCCAAAGACATACCTGAACTCGAGGGTTAAATAGGAGCAGGTGTTTGTAGTGGTCTGTTATAAACTTGAGGTGGGTGTCTTTGCTATCCTCTTTGACTTTTATAGCTCAAATTCAGATGATCCCTCAATCTAGGATTATAGTTATTTGAGTAAGGATCATATTTGCACTGAGGTTGACTAGGAAATTGCCCAATTGCATTTGTTTGTTGAATGGAATCTTTTTGTAATGTAAGGCACATATCTATCGGATGTCCAGAAATTGAGCATATTCCACAAACTCTAGATGTTTTCAATTGACCTACAGTTATTTGACAAACCAAAGTAGTTAAATTAGAAATTTAATTTTCAAGGTTTGAAATACTTACCTCATTAACTTGCTCAGTGGCTCTATCTATTCTTGTCTCGAACTGTTGAGAATTTTCTGCCATGTTTGAAATCAATTGTCTAGCTACTTCTAGTGTTTTCTTCACTAAACTTTTCCACTAGCTACATCTACCATAATTTTATCCATTGGTATTAGCCTTAATAAAAAAATTGGATTAGAAATTGGTTTGGTATTTGATGATGTGGGCAGCTAGCACATAGTTACTTAAACCTCTCCCAATACTCATATAATGTTTCTCCATCGAACTATCTTATCCTACATATTTCTTTTCTAATATTGGCAGCCTGTGATGCAGGAAAGAATTTCTCTAAAAATAATCTTTTCATATTGTTCCATGTTGTTATCAAACCAAAGGGAAGATAGTAGAGCCAATCTTTTGCTTTATCTTCCAAAGAGAAAGGAAAAGCTCTAAGTTTTTTTTGCTCCTCAGTTATGCCTTGTGGTTTCATACTAGAGCAGACAATATGAAATTCCTTCAAATGTTTTTAAGGATCTTCATCTACGAGACCTCGAAAAGTAAGGAGTAAGTGGATCAATCCAGATTTAAATTCAAATGCTACCTTAAGAGTTAGAAACTCTTTGCATAAAGGTTGTTGATTTAAATTTGGCGCAACCAGCTCCTTCAATGTTCTATTATGTTGCTCCTCCATCTTTTCTTCTTCTTACAAAATCGATTTGCCATAAATTGTTAAGTCTACTTCTACTTCCACCTTTGAAGATGAATGACCTCTCCTTTGCCTAGTCTCTTTCCTCAATTGACATGTTATTTTCTTAATTTCAGAATGTATTCTAGTTCACCTTTCTGAGAAGAACGGATAATAAAATGGTAAGAGATATTTAACACAAATGAAAGACAGAAAGAAAACTAAGAAACTAAACAGTTCCCTAACAACAACACCAAAATTTTGACGAGTTTGTCAGAGCCCTCAAAATTTATTACTGATTCTTTATTACACTACAATTAAATTTATAGTCATAGTAAGACCAGGTTGAATCCCAAGAGAACTGATAAATGATTTCTTAGTTTTAAAACAATGAAAAACAAAATAAGAGGAATTTTCAATTATTTAAACTAATGAACTAAAATTTAACGATTGATCAAAATAATTAACTTAGAAGCAAAGAGAGAAGAAAAGCAGTGTTACCAACTTCTGATTCAAGGGTTTGATTCTATTTAATTGCATCATTGATCATCAGTTTAAAAAAAAATATTCATCTCACAATTCATGCATTTAGCCAAGATTTACTAGGATAGAGATAATAAACCTTTTAATTTCCCTAAAGTAATTAATCCAAACCAGAATTCAAATCAATACTCATAATTGATTAACTGGGTGTGATAGCATTCCATATCAATTCAATGATGGCATTAAATTATATGAACACAACTAAACCAAGAATAAGTAATTGAGATAGATGCAATTATCTAATCTTGTTTCACTATTCCCTTTAGGCTAATCATGCATACTTTGATTCATAAACATAAATAACCTAATTGCTACTTTTACCAATCATTCATGACAATTACGGGTCATTGAACTTATGGATAGCAATAGAAAGAAAAGAAATGAATTAATTTGTTAGAATAAATAATATCAATCTTTCAAAAGGATAATAAGATCAAGAAACAATGAATACTTGAATTAAAAGCAAGAAATTTAGGTTTAGCACAAAACCTCACTATGATTACAAATGAAACTAAACTCCTCTTGAATTAGAAAATTAAATTAGCCATTCATGATTGAGAAATCGCCTCTTGTTCTTCTCTCCTCTTTATTGAAAAAGTTCCCTCAAAATAAAATAGCTCTCACTCCTTGAAATTTGGATCTGGAAAATAAATCTACCAATCCTATACAGACTTCCTAAAATTTGAAAAAAAAAAACCTAATTAGGAGAGAGGATAAATATTACAAGGTGATAACTCTCATCCTAAATAGGAATAAGAAGTCTAAATAAAATAAAATTGAATATCCTCTTTCCAAACTGTCCATGCATCATACAAATCGTTTTTCCAACTAAAACTCATTTTTCCTTAGATTGGTAAGACAGTGCCCATGCTTTATCTTCTGAAGTCTTCTGCTCAACATCTCAAAATTCCTAAAAGTACATAGCTTTGACAGATAGTGCTTAAAAAGGTTACCCCCACGCTTGTTTTGGTCCCAGTCTCCAATTTTTCATCTCTTAAAACAAAACATAATTAAATTCCATCAATTTAAGCACAATCACAATCCAAACAAAGGGAATATTTACGATAAATATAGTTTTTATACATCCTATCAGTAATAAAAGATCTCACAACTTAAGGTTGCTTGTGACAACTAGATGCATATTCAATGGATTGACCCACCAAAGGATTCCATATAAATGGTGGCCTAATGTATGTGAAATACATCTTCTAATGTGATACATGTGACACTCAAATTTATGATCACTGAATCCTCTTATATGCCAATTGACCAAGTTTGTAATAGCCTAAAATAACCTTTTTGTTAAGACATTAGTATAGTAGTTGTTGGCTATGTTAAGTAGTGTATCGAGGCTATGGTAAATCGATATAAGATTAATCACTCTTGAATAGGAAAGAAGATATGTATAGTGTTATTTGATAGATGACTATGATTAATTAAATCTATGACTACAATGGGATTGACTTAGTGTCAAGTTGTAAAGATATTTGGTCACTACTTTGTAAGTAAAATTATAAAGTCAAGGGTATCTGATGTAGACACTATTTATATTTCTCAACCTTGATGAGATATCAATCTAATAAAATTATTAATTATACAATAATCATACTATTGAAAGGTTAGATAAATTTAATGCTAATTCTCTATTATTTGGGTGATTTTGATATTTTACTAGAAGCCACTCATGATCTATGAATAAAGATATGGTTAAACTGTAGATTAATAATAATTTTATTCTTTGCCATTATAATATAAAACCTATTAGTCACACAATAGAGGGTTGTTTGCCAAGATTAAATAGTTTGTGTTATTACATATAAAGTTTATCACATTAGAGGTTTATCATGTACTATGATACGAACTTTATTAATGGGTGACATAGGTCCATTCCCTCACAAATGGATTTTTTAGTCATTGTTGTACCCAATTGTAAGAAATCATTATTAAATGGTCAAATGGTAATAACCCAAAAGTTTAGGAGCTAGAATGTAATTTCACTTAAGGTTGATAAAAGCTGAATTTTTAATAAAAATTCATAATTTTGACATTTAAACCTAAGCCCTAGCTGACCAAATGATTCAGGAAAATATTTTCTCTCAACATCCTCTCAAATTTATTCACCATTTTGCTACAAACTAGTATTTGTGCAAGCCCTAAACTACCTTGCCATTATTTGTAGTGTCTTGGTGCTTCCGATTGGATGTGTAGGAGCCTTACTATTTTGCTCTAACTTTGTATTATTTATATGTGTTATGTCTTAAGGTTGTTAGATCTCAAATTTTTATTGTTTTGTGCCTATAATCTGCTACAATTTTTTTTATTTCAAGCTATAAACATCCTTCAAGTGGTATTAGAGCCTAAAGGTTTTGATATTTTACATTTAATGTATTTAGGATGTGTTATGATTACATTGTGTTATATGATTATTTATTGACGTGTGATCATATAATCTACAATCTAATTTTGTTCTTATAAAATGGTTTTATTCATGTTTGTTGATGTATGAATATGTGAATGTGTTGTAAATTGAAGTACTATTTTATACAAGTTGAATACCAACATAGCACGTTATCCATTTGGTTGATATGTCACTGATGCACAAACGTACAACTTTCATGTATGGGTTTACATCCCCTTAAATATTCAATACTTACTTCATTTAAACTCTAGCTCAATCATAATCATACATATCGTCATAAATTCATGCTAACTAATTATTATACCTTTGAGACTTATTTGTGGGTATTATACTTCTTAAGGGTGTATGTATATTCAACTTGAATGTGACTGTAACTTTTACATTCCCTACACTAGGTACCCTTGTTTCTCCTATTAGTTTCTTTTACAAATTTTTGAGTATTTACGATCCAAGAAAAGTAATTTAAAATATTCCTCACAAATTATTGTTTCCTTTAGATAAAAATGTCTAATCTTCTCATGGTCTTCCTAAGAAACTTAGCATAGTTTCTAGTTAACATAGCAATTTTATCCTTGTCTAAGTTTTCTAAATCAATATTTCAAGGCAAACTAGAGTTAACAAAGTGTTTAAGAACTAGATCAACACCTGATTTCTTTTTGTCTGATCTTTTTTATTGTAAGTTCATATATATAAAAGGAGTTAATCAATTCATCTAGGTCTATTTCTGGTGCATATTCAGCCAAACATGCAACAAGAAACCAAAAATCAAAACCTGTTTTCACTGTTCATGTGGTATGAGCAGTTTTTTTGTTCTTGCAGTTTAACCAACCAAATTAACTCCAAATCCAACCGAATTCATTCCATCATAATCACAACACAAGGAACTTTCTTTCAAGCTATGGACGTACACAATTGGAGTAGAGTAAGGCAATCAAATCACAAGTAGAATGCAGTGGCAGAAATGGTAATTATGTTACAACTCTCTGCCATAATCAAAATTAACACACATACACACTCTAATTTGGATTTCTAAGGAAACATAAAGTGTAACCAAGGCATAAAGGAAAGTTCCACCAACCTTGGGGCCTTCCATCACCAATCTTCCACCAAGAATGATTGGATAAAGGAAATAAGAAAGAGAGCCAACAAAGTTTCTTCAAGTTTTCATTCAAAAGTAAAAAAACTGCATTTTACAAAGCATAGCCACTTTACATGGGAGTAAGTGGCAGCAAGATATATGTGTACATAGACTTTTAATAAATTAGTTCACCCTAGCCCTTAATTCACTCTAAACCACACAAAATAAGCCATGCCATACTTTAAATAAATGCAATAGGACAAAATGTTACTATTATTCCATAAAAAGTGGGCTCTTGTCTTAACCAAAGCTCTCCTTTCATCCAATTTCGTCCAACTCTCCTAATTGGGCTTTGAACACCTTTTTGGGCTTCAAAATGGAGTGATGGATGGTTGTAACTTCACTTGGGCTTCTCAAAATGATGCTTGGACGTTTGGACCATTGATGGACTTCAAAAATTGCACTTTTAGATCAATTGGAGCAAGCTATTCATTTGGACCTTGGGTGGATGTAATAAGACTATATCCAAAAGTGGTTTTGGGCCAAAATTGAAGGTGCAATGCTTCCTTTGGCTTGAGATTTGTTGGAACTTCATTCTTCTTAGCTTCAAAGGTTGCATGGAGACTTAAGGATGACTTGGAACCCAAAAATGACAATGAAGCCGCATATACATCAATTTCCTCCATATTTCAACATTCCTATATCGAGGTAAGATTTGAAGAAATCTTTTAGGCAACAAACCCGAAACTTTAACAAGAGGCTTAACATTAAAACATATTTCTCTTAAAGTATTAGACTCATATGAAATATCAAATAATAATAATAATAATAATGAAAATGTTAAATGGATTAAGAATCAGGCATGGTTAGGTCCTCAAACTCAATTATAAGTCTCCTAAGTTTAGTTGTCATAATAGTCTTGGTTCCTTCATTTTTTATTCTAAGTTTGTACAAATCGTCCTTTGCTATCTCACAATTAACAAATACTTTCATTTGGTTCATGGAAACTACATTAAAAATGGCATGAATAGCCTTAGAATTCCAATTCGAAAGTTTTAGTTCAATAGTACTTTATTATATTATAGGTTCATGCCTTTTTACACCTTCTTCAACTTAAGAATGCTTCCAACCATTAACAATAAATATCCTAACCCTTTCATTTGTTAATTTTAAGAGAGCTCTCATTCTTTCCTTGCAATATATATAGTTAGATTTATCAAACTTGGGTGCTTTAGTGATTTAACCATCTTCTCAGATTAAATCCATAAACAAAAAACAAATAGAACAAAAATCAATGAATAGAAATAAACATGATAAATGGGTCAGGCTGGCCCGAAGCACGCCAAAATGACCTAGTCTTTAAGGGCACAACTTGTCATTGTAACGGGTCCTACTAGGCCCATAGGCTATCAGCCAAGCCTTGGGCTTTGGCTTCAAGCATGTGGGCCAACATGCCTTGCACATTGTGCATGAATTTTATTTTATTTTTTTAATTTCTTAGAAGCTAATGGCTATTGGTAGTAGTCATTGGCCTGCTAGTAGTTGTTTGGTTTTTTTTTTTTTTTCATTTTCAATTTCTTATATAAAGCCCCTTCTTTCTTTTCCAAATTTCATATACACCCACTTACTGTCACATTCTCAATCTAACTTAATCTTTCATTATTCTCAATCTCATAGTCTCTTATCAAGTCTCATTCTGAAACTCTTTAAATTCGCAAACAATAGTATGTTTACAATTTAATTTTCATTTCAATTTTATCAATCAATTATAGTTTTTTATTATAATTTAATTTATAAATAATATTTTACAAATAGATTCAAATCCTCATGATTTCAATTCATTTGATATTATCATACTAACACTGATGATATTATTAATGATCAATGTGAAACAAGTGAAGCACCAACAAGTGAAAGTGGTACAATCACATGTTCCATAGGGACAAAAAGAAAGCAAAAGTCTATGGTGAGGGATCATTTTGATCAAACAACAGAATTGATTAAAGGAAAACAAATTCACCAATCAAAGTGCAAACATTATGGTTCATGTTTAACATATTCAAGTTCAGGTGGTATAGGACATCTTTATCAACATATTACTGCTTATTATAGAAGAATTCCACAAGAGGTTAACAGGCAAAAACAAATTGCATTCACCTAATCGTAATTTGTTGGTCTTAGCACTGATACAGTAGGAGGTTCAATCAGTTCCAGACACATGGAAGAAATGTCCACTTTCA
Organism: Mangifera indica; assembly: GCF_011075055.1. Lineage (NCBI taxonomy): Eukaryota > Viridiplantae > Streptophyta > Magnoliopsida > Sapindales > Anacardiaceae > Mangifera > Mangifera indica. The sequence continues at coordinate 13,930,158 of NC_058147.1, forward strand.
TGTACGATCAAATGAAAATGCAAAACTACATGGCCAGATATGTTGTTGCTTCTGACCAACATTTTCTTACACTAAAAATGAAATTTTAAAATGGATGATGCAAAATAGTGTTCAACCCGCATTTAAAAGAATTCCTAGATCAACTCTTAAGTCAGACATTGCTAGAAATTATGAATTAATTAAATTAAAGGTTATTGGAGAAATTAGTAATTTTAATAGTGCAATTTCAATTACTTCAAATTTATGAACAACTACAAATCAAGACATAAGAGACCTATGCACAACTGCCCATTACATTAATTTTGATTGATAGTTAAGCAAAAAAGTTATTACATTTAGAAATTTAAAATATCCACATAACGGTCTTATAATTTATTAAGTATTAGCAAATATTTTTATGATTATAAAATTAATAATTTTATTTTTACAATGACTTTTAATAATGCAAAAAATAATAAAACAGTTATTGAATTCATGTTTAATCATATACCTATTCCATTTAATGAAAAATTATTTCATACTAAATGTACATGTTATATTATTAATTAAATAGCTCAAGATAGTTTGAATATGACTAAAATTGAGATATCAACAATTAGACATTTCATCATCCCCATCACGAATACCAACATATCATGAATTATGTAAATCAATGGGGTTAAGACAAAAAAAAAATTAAAAATAAATGTTAAAACTAGGTAGAATTTAATATACCCTATGTTAAAAGCATGCGAAGTGTATGAAGTACCTATAACACAATTTTTTAATACCTAGCCAAAAGATTTGGAACATCTTGTGCTTTTGACAGATCATGATTGAGAGATTGTTATACCTCTAATGAACATGTTAGAACCATTGAAGATAGTCATAGACTAATGCTCAGGTGTGTATTATCTAACTACTTATTCAATTTTGTATTACATGGTAAAAATAAGTAATATTTTTAAAGAATATATGTATCATAATACTTTCCAAAATATATATAGGCAAATGGAACAAAAATTTTAAAAATATTAGAACTAAATTAATTTATTTTATGTCATTGTCATTAGGGATGGCAATGGGGAGGGGCCCCGTCCCCATCCCCGTAGGGGATATCAATCCCCGTCCTCGACCCATCCCCGCTACGGGGATGAAAATGATTCCCCATCCCCTCCCCGCAAAGAAAAATCCCTTCCCCATCCCCTCCCCGTCCCCGCAGGGAAAAATCCCCTCCTCGTACCCGAAAAAAAATATATTATTTTTACCTTGTAAATACAATATAAATATATTAAATAATAAAATTAAGCAAAATTAAAATTAATCTACTATTTCAAATATCATAAATATAATATATTAACTCCTTTAATATGCACAACAAAAACCTAAATAAATTTGAAAAACATAAATAATTTAAAACTATAACAATATATTAGTATTTTAAATAAATATATTAATATAAAGGGACGGGGATAGGGGCGGGGAGGGGAAGGGCAAGGGCCAGGGCAGGGAGGGGACACATGTATCCCCATCCCCGACCCGTCCCCAATTGCAGGGATTTTTTTCATCCCTGTCCCCGTCCCCGTCCCCATCCCCGTTTCTATCGGGGAATCTCCTCCCCGTTAGGGTCGAGGCCCCTAAAGTTGGGTCCAAATTGTTATCCCTAGTTGTCTTTGTCTTAGATCTTAGGGTAAAAATATTGAAAGTCAAAAATTTATTTGATGCTATTAAAGAAAATTTGTTAATTACCAATGCTATTAATTGCATAGACAATGTTAAAGAATTTTTATTGGACATGTATAGTATTTATGAACAAAAATATGGAAGGGTTGGACAAAGTTCAGAACCAAAGGTAAGTTTTGGTAGTTCAGTTAGAAAAAAGTCATGCATATGGTGTCTCTTGCGCAAAGATAAGCAGATAACAAGTTAGAGTACAAATTATGGTGAGTTTTATAATTATATCAATATTGAGAATTATCCAGAAATTGTTCAACAATATGGTGGTAAGAAACTAGATGTTCTGACATGGTAGAAAAAAAAGACAAAAACTTTCCATGTGCTTGCCACCATTGCCGGGGATTTACTAACCCTTTTGATGTCAACTATAGCATTGAAATTTACTTTTAATGCAGGTAGATGCATAGTGATGATAGACGATTCAATTTACACCAAAACATAATCAAGACAATCATGTGTATGAAAGATTGAATCAACACTGATTTCAAATTACAGAATCGAGTTGCAAAAGATATCTGTAAAGAATTAAAAATATCGGATGTTGAGGACGAGTAAATTGATGATATATATTATATTTATATTTGTAATTGTATAGTATAAAAATTAATTTATTTCTATATTATCATATTTTTTATTATATAACCACGATATTCCTTTGTCACAAGTGAGAGACTGTTAATAAAATATTCGAGTTATTATACTTAATTTTAATAATTGAAAAATGATTTATGTTTAAATTAATTATTAAAAAATTTGTTTAGATGGGTCAATCCGACCCTATATACATGGGGTTAGGCCATAGTTGGCTTGGCTTGGCACAACCCAATAATTGAAAAATATTTTGTGGGTTAATTTGACCCAAAGGCCCACAACTGTGCGTGCCTTAGGTTCGACAAGCCACACCAGAGTTGGCTTGGCTTGGCACAACCCACTAATGAGTCTAAATTGAAACAAGTGAGTTGTAACCAACCCTAAGTGGTATATTGAATATAAAAAAAAAAAATTCAAAACCCATTATGATACCAAAATGTAATCATTTATGATACATGTTGGTTATGTGCACAAATCAAGCTTGAGTTATAAAATCTCTTACACAATTTGTAAAGCACACAACATAAGCAATTAATAAACAAAAAAGTAATGGAGACGATGAGTTTTTACATGGTTCAATTACAAACAAAATCTACATTCCTACGATCATTTCAAATTCACTAAGCTCACAAACTATCAATTACAAATAGGAATTCAGCTCAATTAATCGAGCTTACAATCTTATTCAATTCATTTAAAAACTTTCTTAACAGTAGTTTCACACAAGTATGAAATATAAATGAGCATCCCTCTAATATTTCAAGTATCCCAATCAGGATTTAGTTCAAGTTCCGCTTGAATTAGTACACTGAAATCTCTTCAATTGCTAAGGTTGAACTTCCTTCAATCTTGAGTCTAGAAACAAGTTATACGATCTATATAAAGAGATAGACCTGTCAGTAGAATCTAAGAGATGAACATATTAAAGAAACACAATACAAATCTACAAAATAAACAAAAACACTTAAAAATATTTCGTTTCAATCAAGATCAATAATCCCTTTTCTTAATGAAGAAAAAAATAGTTTATATACCTAGATTAGGTACACACAAAACTAACACTTGTGTATATCAAAACAGTATACATGTTGTATCATAACAACATCATATGAGGACAAATTAATATAATGTCAGGTGTGAGATCATATCTATATTTGAAATATTATCACATAATACAATTATATGCACACAACATTATGGAAACAGAAACTAATAAACGTGATCGCCAATTGCCATGGTTTGCAAAATAGATTGACATCAACCTTTGATCTTATATAATATGAAATTCGGTGAGTGGGCAGTTACAAGCAATTACCATCAGTACATATTGCTTGACTACGTAAAAACTGTAGCCAGCTTGTCACGAAAAGGCATTCACGCACGAATCTCATCACAGAAGTCATTAAAACAGACGATGTGAAATCCAAGTTTCCTGCTCCTTTTATAAACAAAAACAAGATGATTGAATCTATTAAAAAATTCCATGCCAATATTAAGGGTTGTTAACGATGAAGAAAGAGGATAGAATTGGATTGGATTCATTAAATAAATAGGTTTCAATTCCAGTTTTGATTCTTTATAACGTAAAACCAGAATCGAAATTGGCTAGTTCCACAAAATTAGAACTGAAACTTATCCATAGTATACCAGTTCTGGGTAGGAACCGGAACCAAAAGACAAGTATCTGCGGTTCCAGTTTCGGTTCGGATTTTTTCTCACTCCTAATCGTCAAGGTACCGTATATGTTAATTCAGATTTTGAACCATCTTGTTCAAATATCAAACTTATTCAAACGCTGGCTGGTCAATAACTTCTATTTTGTATCTACTACCAGGAAAGTAGAATTAAGGATGAGCAAATGAAGCTGTCTTGGTAAGTGTTAGAAGCAATATATTTTTAATGTGTTTTGAACAAGATTACATCTATTATTATATATTTATGTAACCCCCAAAAAAAAAAGGATTGATGTTGTAATACAAAATAGTACAAAAATGATTAAATAATACAAAATAATTATTAAGAGACTTCGTTTTACTTATATTCAAATTGGATAATATTTTATGTATAATTTTTATGCGTAATTTTATATATAAATAACAATAAATTATCATAGGACTGAATATTATGTTATCTTTAATTTTTAATTATTTAATTCTATAATAATATATTATTATTTATATATAAAATTATATATAAAAATTATACACATAATATTATTTATTTAAATATAATCTTTTATATTTGTAACCATACATACCCGAACACATCATTCCTACACTAGGAGCATAAAGAACCCATCTATGTGCTCGCAAGAATATCCCCAATATTTGTTTCTCAAGCAACTAAATTACGCAACCAAGCAAGTCCTCTAAATGAGAAATCAAATTTCTAATGAGATGACAGATAAAAACATGAAAAATTGTAGCAAAAGAAAATCCAACAAGCAGGCTGACTTCAAATAAGTGGGTAAAAGAAACAAAATAAGAGATCAAATAACAAAATGGAATCACAAAATTCTTAAAATAAAATAGATAACATGGAGGCTTAGACCCTGTCTTTTGTTTCTAAATATGAATTAGGCCGGAATTAGTTGTAAATATTTTTAAAATATGATAATAAATTTCATAGTTGAATTACCCGTAAATTTGAGGAAGAAACCGTGAGTATATCCAGCATACCAAGTACCAACAACACCAAGTCCCCAAAAGTAAGCCAATATAAGAGCAATAAGCCATTGCTATTTCTCTGTGTTGTTTACTTGATATCTGCAGTCTTTTAGGATGCGGCTCTGCTTCCGCCTCCACAGAACCCCCCACTGTAACTCACAAATCTGTCAGCTCTCTCCCTGATGGATTCTTCTACAATTGCTTCCCCAAAATCTTGATTTATGTTTGCCGATTTCTCAACAAAAACGTCAACTTGGATCAAGTCAGATTGTGCATACAGAGGACAGACACCACAACTTTTCACCTTGCAACCTTCTATTTTCCTCATGGGAAGTATCATAATTGGGCTGAACCCAAATAAGGCTATTGTATAATCGCCATTAAGTAGTTTAACATCCATTAAAGGACTATACCCCAATATCAAGTGATCAGACTCAATTATCATGCCATTCTCCAAGGCTGCTCCAGCCATGAAATCACATTGAAAGTGAACAGTATCAACAGAACTGCTTTCAAATCGGTAACTACAATTCACAGAAATTGCTTCCTCATAACAACTTCTCTTATCAAAGGAGAGAACAGCACACAAAGCAAATCCAATGAATCTTCTATTGCACCAATTCTGATGTAGCTGAATAGTTACTGAAGATCTAGAACCTTGATAGCTGAACCAGTTAGGAATTTCACTTCCAGGTAGACATAAGCTGATTGCAGGTATCTCATCACTTTCCTGTATTAACAAAATTTATGAATTCTGATAAGAGAGGTAAAAGGAGTGGAAAAACTCGAAAGAAAGAGTGAAAGAGAGCCTCTTCATAGCAGAGTCTCAGTAATGTTGTTGCCAGAAGTTGAATTCTTTGCTGTAAATCTGCAAAAGTATTGGTGCATGTCTCCTGAATTAGATTCAGACAGTTTGTAAACAAGAAACTTATATTAGACAGTTGATCTGAGCTGCAGTTTTCGGATAATTTTTCAATTTCAGATGCATCTAACTCTTTTAGACTAGAGGGAAGCTCCGGCAACAGTTGAAGCCGCTCGCAATTTACTACATCAATATATTCTAGATATAATGGAAGCTCTGGTAATGACAGAAGCATATTGCAGTTCTCTAGGTAGAGGTTTTTCAGCTGAGAAAGTTGCTTGAAATTGATAGGTAGAGTCTCAAAAGGGTTTCCGCTTAAATCTAATAAGACCAATGAGGATGCACAACAGAGATGTTTTGGAATTTCTGTTAAAGCGCAGAAAGATAAATCTAACTTTGTTATCTGTTTCCACTTTGCAACGGAGGAAGGAAGTTGACATATAGCAGCTCCTGTTGCCTTAAGCTTTTTCAAAACTAATAAATCCCCGAAGTTCTCAGGAAATGTATCAAGTTTCGAGCATCCAGTAAGATCAATTTCACCCAAAGATGTCAAATTACAGATGCTGCTTGGAATAGTCTGAAGATCCTTGCAATCCCGTAACTCCAAAGAGCGAAGTCCAATTAGATGTTGAATTGTAGATGGCAGTGTCTTTATTGCTGATCCATTTAAATTGAGATCTACCAAATCTTTCATTTCCTCCAAGATTTCTGGGAAACTTTCAAGTTTAGAACAGTTCCAACGATAAAACAACTGAAGAGACTTCAATTTGCAAATGCTAGTTGAAAGACTCTTGAGCCTTGTACATTTTGTCACGTCTAATAATACAAGCTCACTTAAACATTCTATTGATGAAGGAACTTCTTCAATTGCAGTCCCATTTAAAAAGAGTTGTTCTATATTCCCCGAAATATGAGGAAACTCAGTGAGATTAATGCAAAAGGAGAGATCAAGAATTATTCGAGAAGCAAAATGAATGTTTCCTGGAAAGACTTTAAGACTTTCACAGCCCCGTAAACATAGGAAACTAAGGTTGTTCTAATGTTGTATGGATGAGGGAACCTCAACCAAGCTTCTGCATTCTTCAAGATTAATAATCTCAAGTTGTGGGGCTTCTGACAGGTCTGGCATCTTAATCAAGTTCTTGGACATATAAAGATCAATTGACTTTAAATTGAAGGCATGCTGCAGCAAAAGATGATTTACAGGACTAATTTAGTAATGCAGATCATGGAGCACAAATTTTTTATATAAATAAAAGATAGATGTATGTGAATAATAAATTCTGCCTTTGTTCCTTTCCATAGTTGTTGAACATTGCTATAAGGTAATTTAAGTTGAACAAGGTTCTCTGGGGTAAAGTTTGATGGCAATGTTTTCATAGGATATCCAGCCCAAAAGAGATATCTCAACTTATCAGAAAGATATTTTAAGCCTCCATGAAGCTTTACTTTGGAGATATCCACAGAGTCTTCGTAAAGGGCAAGATTATAGAATTTAATCAATCTAAGATTACACATATCTGCAAATGCTCTTGAACTCAATCTGACCTCTTTTATTTTGGACATATTTAAGAATATTCCCTCAACTAAATCAGTCCCCTAATAAACCAAAAGCAATGAATAAGTCAAAATAGAATAGATAATTAGTAAAGCGAACATATTAACAGCTGAGTCAATTAGTCAGACTCCTACCTTATTGTTTTTCAATATGTGGTACGTATCTTCATGATGCCACAATCTGCTACATCTGCCAGGTTGTGTTTTTGATTCTTTGTAAACTATATCTCGACCCATTTCTTGTAATAAATCATGCATTTGAAGCTTATTGGCTGATATTGTTACCAAGGATTTATTTATGAGGCTACCCAAAGAGTAATGGCAATCTAATAATTCTGCAACACAATCTCTATCCTTCCCTTTAAAAAAACATGCAGTATCGAGAAATATACTTTTTTTTTCACTGCTTAAACCATCATAACTAACTTTCAACACATCGTAGATTTGAGGATCGCAAAGCCTTTGTAAGTTATACAATGCACTTTCCCATTCTCGTTTTGCTCTTTTGGTATAGGGAGGAGCCCAATATTTTAAGAGCCAGTGGATTGCCATTGGCAAAATTTAGTTTCTTGATTGAGAGCTCCCTGAGATGCTCCAAGGGATGGTTTCCTTTGAAAGCATAATTACTAAAGAGTTGAAGAGCTTCATTATAATTTGATCCCTCAACCTCATATATGTCATTGACTCCAAAACAATGAAGCACTTGCTTATCTCTTGTTGTAATGATGATTCTACTTCCTTTACCAAATTGATGAAGCCCTCCAGCCAAAACCTCTAATTGTCTTAAATCATTCACATCATCAAGGACAATGAATACCTTTTTGCGTTGAAGTCGCCTCTGGATATATTGTGGTATAACAGGAGTGCCTATTTTGAGATTTTCTTCTAATAACTGTGAAAGAACTTGGTCTCTTATGTGAACTAGTCCATATTTTTCCGATTCTTCTCTAACATTAATACTGAAGCAGTAACCTTCAAATTGGCTTGAAATTTGGTTGAAAACAGCTCCCGCAATGGTTGTTTTTCCTATACCACCCATTCCCCAAATTCCTAAAACTTGAAAATCAATCAACCCAATACATAATAACGATCTTACTCTCTCAATGCGTGAACTTAAATCAATTAGGCCACTGAAATCATTCAAGTATGATGCATCTTTCAATTTCTCCAAAATATCATCAACAATTTTGTCCACAAGTTGAGCGTCAGACCTATCAATGTGAAGAGTAGTAATAATTAGTTGAAATCGACCACCAAAATATAGTAGAACACAACGTTAACATTTATATATTTTCCAACTTCCACAGCAAACTGAATGATCAAGGCAACTTTCTAAGAGTCCTCACTTGAAAGATGGCTCTTTGTTTATGACATTAAATGAGATAAATTTTCCCTTATTACTTGCAAGAGAAAACAGTCTCTTTGAAAAAAAATGTAATTAATGTAACATCCTTCTTAAATTTAAATCATTTTTGAAAATTGAATTCAAATTACTTTGCCAAAAAGTAACATTATCATGCCGTACATGCCAATTTAATATCATGGAAACTCAGTATGTGTTTTTCCATGTCTTTTACAAACCCAGAAAATTATTTTCATGTATTTATAAACACATAAAATCACATATATTTTTATAAAAATTATAATATATATGGATGTCGAGAAAATTAGATTTACTTGGTGACAGAGGAATTTCATCCTGATAGATTGGCAGCTTCAGTCAAAGCATCCCTCCATTTCTGAATCTTTTCTTTCATATCCTTGAAAACGCTCTTCATGCTTCAAAATTGAATCTTTAAAACTTCCGTTCTGCTTACGTACATCTGATGGATCGACCTGGTAGAAAACTGGTATGACCATTTGGCCATTCATTCGTTTGCATTCAAGGATCTTTGATAGTTCATCTAAGCACCATCTTGAGGAAGCGTAGTCTTTTGAGAAAATAATAACTGAAATCTTTGATTCTTCGATTGCTTTCAAAAGCATAGGTGAAATTTCATCTCCTCGCTTGAGTCCTTGTTCATCAATGAAGGTTTCAACTTGCTTTTGACACAAAGCGGCATAGAGATGGCTTGTGAAGTTATTACGTACATCCTCACCTCTAAGACTAAGGAAAACATCATATTTAGTTTGATAGGTTGGGAAAGAAGATGATGATGAAGCCATGGAGTTAAAAAAATACAGGACTATGGAGAGAAGAAAATGACAGGACTAAGAAGTTTATTTACCACATAGGGATATTAACTAAAATCAGCAAAAATTTTTTGCGTAAACCTTTTTAGGCAAACGTACAATGATTTCACTTTTATAGGCAAATTTACTTTTAATTCTAAAAATACCCTCTCTCAGCTTATTGCCTCACTCCTAACAATTTACATCACACTCGGCCACCTAAAATTTTCTTAACAGATTTGATAATTTTTTATTCGAACTATTATTAATTCACGTTCTAAGGATTAAAAACATACTTAAAAATTGATAAATTTTTATTTAAATTTCAAATACAGATAATAACAAAAAAATAGAATAGATGAGGAGGATAATAAGTGCTAACTGATGCTGTAAGCATAGGGTGCATGCAGGGTGTGTACAAAGTGCGTGGGTGTGTACAAGGTGCATGGGTGCATGTAGAGTACGTGCATGGATGCATACAGGGTGCATAAAAATATATATATATATATATAACAGGGTGCGTGCAGAGTGCATACGCACCCACGCACCTTTATATTTAAAAAAAATATAATAATATAATATATATTTAAAAATTATTATTATTTATATAATTATATTAAATATTATAATATTTAATGTAATATATATAAATAATAATAATAATAATTTTAAAATATAGATTATATTATTATATATATTTATTATATTTTTTAAATATTATATTATAATATATATATTTATATACTTTACGCACCCACGCATCATACATTGTGATACACACACGTAAGTTGTTGAAAATCACGTAATAAGTCGGAAAGGGTATTTTTGGAATTAAAAATAAATTTGCTTATAAAAATAAAATCACTGTACGTTTGCTTAAAAAAGTTTACATGGAAAAAATTTTTTTGATTTTAATTAATATCCCAAAAGGGAGATATGCAGTCTATTTCTGCTCATAATTCTCTTTGGAATGACTTTTTTGCCCTAAAACATCATTTAATTTCATATCTCACCTTTCTTCAATCATATAGTTTTTCTCTTTTGAATTTTTGACGAATCGTGTCCTTTGACATTTATTTTACACATTCACATGACGTACCACATCAGCTTACGGTGTAGAATTTCGTAAATGACGGGAGTTGTCTACTCATTATATTGGGCAAAGATATAAATAAGGTTAAGTTTAATAGGGGTTATGATGATTATTTTGATAATTTATTTTTTTATTATTTAGATTATTTTATTTGACTTATAATTAACAAAATGTTTTGATAAAATTTTATTTTTAATAGTAATATAATAATTAATATAGGAGCTAGTTTGATTATTATTTTCATAGATATTAAAATATTATTAAAATAATTTTAATTTTGTTACAGTTATATCTGTACTTATTAATTTTTGAAGAATAAAAATACCTTTTTTTAATTTATATTTCAAGAAATATGAAAAATATTATACAATAATTATATCCAAACGTATTTAAATGAAATGATATCTTAAATTTTATTTTATTATATTCAACTAAACATAATAATTATTTATATTTATAAATTTTAGTCAAACTTTATCAAACATAATAATAGTTTATACCCTTTAGTTAATTTATTTTTAATAAAAGATTATCCAAACCAAATATAACTTAAGTAAATTAAAATTCGTTACACTATTGGTTTATTCGAATGAATATATACTCTAGGAAGAATTTATTTTATGAGTTCAATGTAATCGTTCAAAAACGGGCTGATATACTTCATAGTGTGGTTATTAATTTAGATTATAAGTGTGGATAATAAAGTTATTAGTTTTTTATGAGAGAGCCAATTAACTTTTTAATTGAAATATAAAAGAAAGGGCTAGGTCCCCTTCCAAAAATAAAAACATGTGATATATTTTTGGCACCCCGTTTGCATCACATTTTGAACTGTGCAAGGAAGGCTTGCTCAAGGATCGACAATCAGTCCTTTTTGCATCAATTCTCTGCAACAAAATAGTGCAAATAAGTTTGTCTAAGCTTCTAATATATGAATTACAAAGTTTTTATGGCCTACTGTGTTTGAATGGAAATAATACTGTATTACTGCAATATATATTAAGATTGTCCAAGGTAATTGTGTTGTATCTCTTGAAATCATAATTTTGATAATAACATTTAGTCTCGAATAAAAATTATTTTAAGTTGTTAGAATGTCTTATCGCCAAAATGGTGTATTCATTGAAACATGCAAATTTTTTATATTTAGTAGAAAAGACATTTTTCAAATTTTAATACATATGATTTCCTACCTAAAGATGATTATTGTATGTGTTGAAATTTATGGTTGCATGAGGTGGTCATAGAATTACATTAGTCTTGAAATTTTCAATTCACCCAAAGGTGGTTGAGATTTTTTCAATTGATGTATGTCTTACATTTTATCGAAGAAGAAAACAATAACCCAGGCGTTTATTTGTCCAAAGGGATAGACTTTCAAAAGTTATATGTCCTCAGTAAAGATAACCTTATGCTTAGGGGCCCTAATTGATGTTATATTCTTTACCTAGAAGGGAGTTTATGATTATGCACCAGAAACCCTGATAAAGAATAACTTATAAAGTTTTTAAAGCTATTTATTATCAATGATATTGCTATGTTGCATTTTATGATATACTCTATTATTGAGAACAATAATAACAATGCCACAATAGAGATCTTGAGTAACTTTGACTTTAAAAGTTGGAGGTATGATATTGACTCTATACTGTACATTAAAAATATAAATTTGGCCCTATGAGTAGATGAACCACCCAAGCATAAAGATGAAAGTTCATTTGAATTAAAAGGTTTTCCATTTTGAGTAGGTGAAATCCAATGAGCCAATATTGCTTGCCATGGAGATACATATATTGTTAATTACCATAATGGTGGTTTGCCTTATACTCTAAATGTTGAGGAGTTCATCATCTAAGCTACTTAAAAGTATAGTACATCTAACAATATTAGAGCTTCCTAGTTAGTGAGTAATAAAACTCTGAAAAAAGAAATGACTTTGTAAAACATGTATATGACCTCTATCTAAACATGTATATACTGAATATGCAAGATAGAAACCAAAATTAAATTGCAGAATATTAAATACTAACCTCCAACCATTGTTTGATGATTTGATACAGAATAATCCTCTGAAGATTGCTTGCAAATATCGTCTTCCAGGTGATCTCTTTTTCCACATAGAATGGTGTATGTTTTTCTCTCAGAAAAAAGCTCACCCAGGGACCCTATTTATAGCCTTAAATAAGCATTCTACCATCAAGAATGCAACGCAATGTGTGGAGTTATGACATGAGAGTTGCAAACCATAATGCATGGGAGTTACATACCATTAAACCATGAAGAAGTAACTGCATGAAGCAGTTACCATTAAGCCATGAAGAAAAAACTGACATTCTCCCACTTGGTCTGTAACCCATCAATCCACATACTGAAGTAAAGAAATAAAATACACGAATCATGGCGATAAGTCCTCTAAGAACGAGTATTATCTTCCATGTATCACGATGTATTCATTCCTCTATAACTTAATGAATAAACCTTATGTTTATTCTGGGTCCAAATTTGATTATTTTCTCAACCAAAATGTGCACGTAAAATGAGAATACTTAATCAATTTGAAAAACTGAATAATGTTATTATAGAAATTGTATATACATCAAATCACATGATGGAACCAACTTCCATCACAATTACAACATAAGGCAAACTTCCATTCGCTCTACATGATCCTTAAAACTTTTTGGTGGCATGCCTTTTGTCAAAGGATCGGCAATCATCAATTCAGTTCTGATGTGTTCAATGACCACTTTATTTTCTTTTACACGTTCCTTCATGGCTGAATACTTAATGTAGATATGTTTACTTTGACTACTGCTTTTATTATTTTTAGCCAAGAAAACAGCAGTTGAATTGTCACAATAAATTTTTATCGGCTTAGAAATATAATCCACAATCATAAGCCCAGATATGAAACTCTTCAACCATACACCATGTGATGTAGCCTCAAAACAAGAAACGAACTCAGCCTCCATGGTAGATGTAGCAATCAATGACTGTTTGGCACTCCTCCAAGATATGGCTTCGCCGGCAAACAAGAAAATATATCTAGATGTTAATTTTCTTGAATCAACACAGCCAGCAAAATCTGAATCGGAATAACCAATTACCTCTAAATTATTAGTCTGTTTATATATAAGCATGTATTCTTTGGTCCCTTGAAGGTACCACATCACTTTCTTTATAGCTCTCTAATAGTCTATACCTGGGTTACTCTGATATCTTCCTAATATCCCAAAGCAAATGCAATGTCAGGTCTTGTGCAAACCTGAACATACATAAGGCTTCCAACAGCTGAAGCATAGGGAATGTTTTGCATTTGTTTATTTTCAAGTTCATTTTTAGGGCATTGGTTCAAATTGAACTTATCACCCTTCACAATTGGTGTTATACTTGGTGAATAATCTTTCATCTGAAATCTCTCTAAAACTTTGACCTAATATGTCTTGAGGTCTGTTCCTATGAATCTTAATGCCAATGACATAAGATGCCTCACCTATATCTTTCATATCAAAGTTTTTAGAGAGAAATTGTTTCACCTCATAAAGTAATCCTTTATCATTGATTGCAAGTAATATATCATCCACATATAGAACAAGGAAACAAATTTTACTCCCACTGACCTTCTGGTATATACATTGATCCATGATATTCTCTTCAAAACCGAATGAAGAGATAACCTCATGGAATTTCAAATACCATTAACGGGATGCTTATTTCAATCCATATATGAACTTCCTAAGCTTGCACACCAAATGCTCACCATCACTAGAAGAGAATCCTTCAGGTTGTTTCATATATACCTCTTCCTCTAAATTTCCATTGAGAAATGTCGTTTTCACATCCATTTGATGTAGTTCCAAGTCAAAATGGGCTACTAATGCCATTATAATACGGAAAAAATCTTTCTTAGATACAGGAGAAAAAGTCTCCGTATAATCGATTCCCTCCTTTTGAGTGAAACCCTTAGCAACGAGTTTTGCTTTATATCTCTCGATGTTACCTAATGAGTCTTTCCTTGTTTGATAGACCCATTTACACCCAATGGCCTTTGCCCCATTAGGTAACTTGACAATATCCCATACTCCATTACTCTTCATAGATTCCATCTCATCTTTCATAGCATTGTACCACAAAATAGATTTACTACAATCCATTGCTTGTGAAAATGTAACAGGATCATCTTCGACTCCTAAATTATGGTCAATTTCTTGTAAATACACTATATAATCACTAGAAATAGCTGATTTCTTCATTCTAGTTGATTTTCTTAATGTTGTAACACTATCCTCTTATGGAGTAGAGTGTACAATTGGTGGTTCAACAATATTTGAAGGTTGTTGAACAGTTTGATCTACTAGAGTCTTATCAGCAACTTGTGGAACTTCATTAATTAGTTATTCAACATCTATTTAAACTTGAGGGGTGTTGTAAATAACAACCAATCTATTACTCAAAATAGGTGGTTGAGTATCTAAATGATCTTTCTAAAAAATTAAATCCTGAGATTGATTGCTCTCACTGATTAATTCATTTTCAAGAAATTTTGCATTTCGAGATTCCACTATTCTAGTGTTATATGATGGACAATAAAATCTATAACCCTTAGACTTTTCGGCATATCCAATGAAATAACCACTTATAGTCCTTGGGTCTAATTTCTTCTCATGTGGATTATAAACTCTTACTTTAGACGGGCATCCCCAAATGCGCATATGTCGCAAACTCGGTTTCTAACTTTTAAATAACTCAAATGGTGTTTTAGAAACAACCTTGGTTGGAACTTGGTTTAATATATACATTGTCGTTTTAAGAGCTTCTACCCACAGTGATTTAGGAAGTTTAGAGCTGCTAAGCATACTCTGCACTATGTCCAATAGAGTTCGGTTTCTTCTTTCTGTTGCACCATTTTGGTTTGGAGAACCAGGCATAGTGTATTGGGCAACAATCCCATTTTCTTCAAGAAACCTTACAAATAGACCAGGTGCTTGTCCATCATGAGTTTATTTACCATAATATTCTCTACCTCTATCTGATCTCACGATTTTAATTTGTTTTCCAAATTGTTTCTCTACTTCTGCCTTGAAAACCTTAAAGGCATCTAATGCTTCATTCTTGTTATGGCGCATGTAGAGATACATGTATCATGAATAATCATCAATAAATGAGATGAAGTATTTTTAACTATAAGCGTCCATATCAGGATAACAAATATCTGTATGTATGATTTCTAATATGTCTGAACTCCTCTTGGCACCTTTCTTTGACTTGTTGGTTTGTTTTCCCTTTATACAATCCACACAAGTATCAAAATCAGTAAAATCTAGAGTATCTAGTACCCCATCATTCACTAACCTTTTAATCCTTTCTATGCAGATATGTCCCAATCTCCGATGCCACAATATAGAGGAATTTTCATTCATAACACTCCTTTTAATACCAACATTACCTTGAACATGGATCAAATTAAATGAAACATTGTTTTGTAAATGAATTCGGAACAAACCATCAGTCAATGTACCATTTCCTACAACTGCGAATTTATAAATCAAACTAAATGCAGTTTCATTAAATGTAAAGGAAAATCCAAAGGGTACAAGTCTTGAAACAAAAATTAAGTTTCTAGAGAAACTTGGAATATAAAAGGTTCATTCTAAATCCAAAATAAAACCAAAATCTAAAACTAATCTGCACGTTCCGACCGCTTCCACATGTGAACACATCTTATTTCCTGAATAGATGCTTTGTTCACTGGCCATCGGCTTCTTTTGGTTTAGAAAGCCTTGTAAGGTATTAAAAATATGGATTATAGAACCAGAATCAATCTACCAAGTGTTATGACAAACATCAACCATATTAGATTCATAACATACAAGTGAGATTGGATTACCTTTCTTTTCAAGCCAAGCTTTAAACTTAATGCAATCCTTTTTCACATGTCCTTTCTTTTTACAGAAAAAAACATTTGGATTCCTTTTTAAATTCAGGCTGATTGAATATTTTATCCTTTCCCTTATACTTAGCTTGGTTATTCTTCTTCTTCCCTTGTGTAACCATATGTGCACTTTCATTCATTTCAATCAAAAACCTTCCTTCCTCTTAAACAAACATGGTCAGAAGTTTATTGATTGACCATTTTTCTTTATGTGTGTTATAAGAGATTTCGAAAGGTCCGTATTGTTGTGGAAGAGAATTTAGAATGAAATGCACCAAGAAAGGTTCAGACATCTCAATCTCAAGAGCCTTAAGCTGAGCAGTAATATCCCTCATTTGCATGATGTGCTCACACACACCTTTAACACTAGTGAGCTTCATTGATGTAAACTTTATTATTAAAGTGCTAACAAGTGCTTTATCTGAAGACTCAAACTGTTCATCAATAGCCTTCAGTAATTGCTTGACATTATTACACTCAGGGATTGAACCACGAATACTAGCAGATATGCGTGTCCTGATGAACATCATACTCAAGCGATTAGATTGCTCCCAACGCTTATACAGGGCAATTTCATTATAAGTGCTAGTTTCTGTAGCTGTAGGTGGTTCATCCTTCCTAATAGCATAATCAATGTCCATACACCCTAATTGGAGAAGAATTCCCTCCCAAATTTTATAATTGTCACCACTCAAAATAGGAACATCACATACATTATCAAAGAAATTCACAAGTTGAATAACTGCAAATAAATATTAACATACACGCTTAAGTCACTAAATTTGAAGCTATCAAAATTAATATCATGTTCTACCAATGTATAAACATGTTGTAAATATATAAACCACATAACATAAAAACTACCTGTGGGCTAAGTTTTTAATTTAAATAGGCTTATATATAAATATTTAAACCGTATGATGAAACTACCAAATTATATTCCTTTTCTTAATTCCTGTGGGTAGATTAAGAAAAATAATTTGTTATTTCATCCTAATTAATCACATAAATATAATAAAATTTCCTGTGGGATAAGATTTATCATACTTACATTGATTAATTACAATTGATGTCATATAACTAAATGTGATCCCAGGATACTTAATGTATAACTTTGATATAATCAAAGATACTGTGGCAACTCTATGATCAATCAAAATTAGACTAATCACATGACATCTAATTTTATGCATTTAATCCTTAAGAAATTATTTAAAGTATAATTTCAATTAAACCAAAATTATGCATAAAATTAATCATATAAACAATATTAAATTATTTAATAAACACTAAAAAATTGGATAAATGAAACTTAAATTATCCAATTCAAAATAATAACAATTTTTGGCAATCACATACTATAAAAATATATTTTATTAAGGCCAAAATTTATAATGTATTCAAACTGAACCCTAACAGCTTTTTTTTTTTTTATGGCAGAGGATGGTAACAGGTTCTAGCAAACTAAAATTTTATGAAAACTAAAACTATAGCATATAAGAATGTACGATGTCCCGAATTTTCAACAAAATGAAATTGGCTAAGCGGCAAGTGTCTCACTCAAAACCTTGTGTCTTATGGTCTGGGTTCAAAACAAGATTGAAGTAATTTTTACATTTTAATAAAGCAGATGAACGACATGTCATCCGTTGCAAATGAATGCAGATGTCATGTCGGTTGACAGTGCATCACAAAAGAGACAGAAGTGGTGGGTATGACATGTCATTTGCATAAACCAAAAGCAAATGACATGTCATCTAAAGATTGTCCCTGACCTCTAGCCGGGTCAAGATTCGGGTCAATAGACCCGGTTTTAGACCCGTATACATTTTGCACTTTAAATTAGCCTACAAAACTCTGATTTTGACATTCCATATATCAAAATTCTCAGTTTTTGATGTAGAATTCATCTAAATAAAAATTTTAAACAAAAAATGCCAACAACCAACTTTCTCTTTCTAAAGAAATTTGGGATTACATAAAAGTTTGCATGTTATACAAATCAAAGCAAGGCAGAGGCAAAAAATAG
The DNA here is from genome assembly GCF_011075055.1 of Mangifera indica. NCBI lineage: Eukaryota > Viridiplantae > Streptophyta > Magnoliopsida > Sapindales > Anacardiaceae > Mangifera > Mangifera indica. The sequence continues at coordinate 13,948,776 of NC_058147.1, forward strand.
CTCTGATACCAAATGTAAAACATGTATATGGTCTCTATCTAAACATGTATATACTGAATATGCAAGATAGAAACCAAAATTAAATTGCAGAATATTAAATACTAACCTCCAGCCATTGCTTGATGATTTGATGCAGAATAATTCTCTGAAGATTGCTTGCAAATATCATCTTCCAGGTGATCTCTTTTTCCACATAGAATTGTGTATGTTTTTCTTTCAGAAAAAAGCTCACCCAGGGACCCTATTTATAGCCTTAAATAAGCATTCTACCATCAAGAATGCAACGCAACGTGTGGAGTTATGACATGGGAGTTACAAACCATAATGCATGGGAGTTACAGACCATTAAACCATGAAGAAGTAACTGCATGAAGTAGTTACCATTAAGCCATGAAGAAGTAACTGCATGAAGCATTTACCATTAAGCCATGAAGAAAAAACTGATAGACTTTTCTAAAGTTCCTTTTAATAATACGATGTTGGTCAACAGATGAAAGCTATGTAAGTGGGAGTCCAAATTAAGAGTTGAGAACAATGTGAATGTTGAAGTGAGGCATAATGAATTTTTTTTTTTTGGCCAAAGTTTTGAGGATTTTGGGACCTCATAATATAACTGTTTCCTATTCTAGAATCAAAAGCCAAGATTAGAAATGATTTTAGGTGATCTTCCATTAAGACATTATTTTTTAAATGGACATGTTTGGTCATAATCATTAGATGGTAAATGATCATTATTCGAGATTATCATTTATGGTGGAATTCATGTACCCAATGTGTCAATGAGGTCTTTTGGTGACCATAGTAATTTTGATCATTATTTTTTTTTGGTATGAAACTAAACTGAAAAGATTTGGAGTTGTACTAGAGAAGTCACCTAGGATGCATAGTTCTATTATGTATGCTATTGGACACCTAATAAGACATGCATCTAATTAATGAGACATATCTAATATGAGTGAATTTCTAATAGATCCAAAATGTTCAAAGATAATAGATAGTATCTTGTTCTCTTGATTATATTGTCTTTCCCTCGAGAAAGGTTAATAATCATTGGTTGAGTTTTGAGCAATTGATTAGGTTGGGTTATATAATTAGTACAAATTCTTTCACCATTTATATGAAAGTTCAAGAAAAGAGTCATTTTGTCCCATGGATGTAAAGTGACAGTTAGGATCGATAATGATTTCTAAGGAAGTTATCCCAATCTATTGTGCTTGAAGTGTCCCTATAGAAATATGGAATAAGATTTGAGTTGTTAGAATGTTTCTCGTTACTTGAATTTCTAAGATTAGTGTTCTATTGTGTTTCTATCTTTGAAATATGTGTTCATTAGTAGATCTCTTCAGAAGTAATAAGACATCCATAATTGTTATATATTTTGGAGATAGGATACATAGCAGTTTTATATATTAAGTTCTCAATATAGGCTCAAATAACCCTATGCCAAAGTTGGATATATGTTTTGCTGCAATAAGTTTGTTCCAAAATAAATATGATATCTTTTAGTATATAAAATGACTTTCTTCAAATTTTGTTTACTCCTGAATGAGGTATGAGATCATGTGGAACAATTGGAGTACATATGTCGTCATAGTATGGTTCTCTATGTTAGTTGCATTTGCACCATGCTATTGAGACCAAAAATAGCTCTTGTTCCTAACTTTGATATGAAAGACTTTGAAGATACATAATTTATTTCACTTTAAAATCCATTATGATAAGGATCGTGGACCATTTTTGACTTATCTCAAAATGACATACATGAAACATATGTTTAAGAGGCACAACATGCAGAATAGCAAGCCAAATGATTTGTCTCTTGTGAAAGAGATAAGCCTAGTATCAATGACTATTTAAAGATTGAGGCTGAAAGGGAAAACATGTGAATTATCCCTTGTGATGAAACTATTGGAAGCTAGATGTAAGGATAAATATGCATGAAACTTGATTTTTCTTTTGCAATTGATACCTCATAAATCCATATCTTGATCACTAGGTTATAACTATAGAGGTAATGAATATTAGCAAAAGATCAAAAATAATGATTAGTGTCAATATATAATGAAATCTAGCTCTAGATATGTTGTTATAACCATTGAAAAAGTCATATTATGGATAAAATGCCAAGTAAATGTCAGTAGTGTTCTCAACCATGTATATAAAATACCCTGTTATACGTCTTAGGTTATGTGGTTGAAGAATCACATTCTTAACTACTTGTTCAATTTCTAGAAAACTTTTGATTTACTATGATAGCAATACATCTCTGGTCTATACTAAGAACAATAATACCACAAGTAAATCAAGACAAAAAAGTAAAATATCATGTAGTTAGGAACTTCATGCAAAGGAGTATGATTATAAAAGTGTACATAAACAAAGAGTTGGTAAGGTTAAAACTCTAACCAAATGGTCAAGACTTGTAACCCAGTCATGTAGAAGACATGAAGGTATTTATGGTCTTTTTGATATTTAGGGTTAGTTAGAGATATTGCAATTAGTTAACTGAATGACATATTTTTATGATTGAGTTGATAATTTTATTTTGATTATGATTTTTTTTTTATGTAAATATATTTGATCACACACACACACGCACACATATGCACATATATGTGGATCTTGTACAAACAAGAATGTGATTTATTTTGAGTATAACAATTGTATAATTGATTGCATATCAAAAATATGGTTTATCTTCAATAGAATAGTTGTATTTATACAATATATGTCTAAAAAATATGGTTCATATTTGTTATAACAATTGTAAGAGTATGTTTTTTTAATTATCCCAAAACTATTGGTGAAACACACTAGCTTGATTGGAAGCCATGAATTTCTCTAACATTTATATTTAAGATATTAATTAAAGAGAAATTATAAATAAAACTAATAGGTAATAAAATATATTTATTATAATCACTTTTAGATGTTATTCTTACCACATTTTCAAATTAAAGATATACATTGTATAATTGTAAATAATTGTAATTAAGGATATCTTGTTATTTTGAAGACACAAAGATTGTCTTCACAAAATTGTTTTGATTGAACTATTTTTTAAACTATATTGTTTTCTTACTGATTAGTGACCACTTTAGAACAGTAAAATGTCATCTACCTGGAAATTTTTTTAAAAAGGGTTATTTTCTTTATATACATATATATATATATATATATTTTTAATCAATGTTACTTAAGTAAGAGAATGTTAGAATAATATACGCATATATTGATTAAAATTTTTTTGTTATTCAATCTAAAACTAGGTGAATATATAATACAAAAGGAATTTATTTTATAAATTATAATTATTAATTTGAATTATAAGTGTAGGCTAATAAAGTTATTGGGGTCCAATTAACTTTTTAATTGAAATATAAAAGAAAGAGCTAGGTCTCCTCCCAAAAAAACACACCATATATTTTTGGCACTCTTTTTGTATATCACATTCTGAACCTTGGAAGGAAGGGTTGCTCAAGGATCGTCAGTCAATTATTTCTGCAACAAAATAACGCAAACAGTTTTGTTTAAGTCTCTAATATATGAATTTCAGTGTTTTATAGCCTACTATATTTGAATGAAAATTGGAGCAAAATATTAAGGTTGGTGATTTTGTAATTGTGTTGTATAATAATGATTTTGCTAACAAATCTACCTCTGGAGACTTCCAGTCTTATCGATCCATTCGATGTCATCTGGGGAAAAAAAAACTTACTCCACCAATCATTCCATTAAGGGCAGACTTTACTGAAAATCATAAGTAATCAAATTTATGCCGCCTAGTGGTGACGTGGTTCTTCGCGATGCCAAGACAAAGACCAAAAATAAAGAAGAAAGAGCGGAAGTAATTGACTTGTGATTTTTGGTCTTTGTGAAAGATTGTGGGATGAGAAAGGAGAAAATGAGTGTGAAAGCAAGAAAATGAAGGTTTTCAGCTTCCTCCATTCACCATTTTTGGTCCCAACCCTTCGAGATGAGACCGAACAAGCTTGTGGGATTACCTGCTTCTAGATTTCAAGCATAATGCCTAAAAAGCGCTTCAATTAAGAAATCATCCCAATCAATAAAACGCAATTAGGTATTAAATATGGCTTATAAGACATTTCCATCTAATAACATATTCCTGAAACGCATAAAAAGCAACAGATTATGCAGTTAATTATAATTTCAATTTTTTTTTATTTTTATGATTATAAATTATAATTAATATTTAAAATTATACTAAATTAAATTGCTCTAATTTCATTTAGCAGTTATCATGGAGAGAAAAATTAGATAGAAGATTGTAATTTATCGTTCTTCAACCATAATTGAAATAGAAAATAATTGTTTTCCAAAATGTGTATATGTATATATTGGGTGCAAAATAGATTGACAGTTTATGTTATCGGATCGTATTTGCATAGTATTAGTTTAGGTTTTGTGTCAGAGACCTTCTATTCTAACCCGATCTGAATTAAAATTGTATCAAAAATTTTCAACTGTAACCCAACTCTTTAATATTCAGGATAACCCGATTTGACCAAAATTGACATAAAATTATTTACTGTTTTCACTCTCCAAAATGTATTTTTACTGTTTGAATTTTTTCACGAAATTACCTTAACATATTATTAATAGAACACATAATCTAACATTTTATCTTGTTTACAAATGAAAAAAAAATTACATACTAAAACCTTTAAAACGCATCAATAATTTGACTAATCAACTTATATTTTATTACTTATATATATCGGGATTTTTATATAATTTTGATGTTTAAAATATTGCTTTTAATTTCTGTTAATTTAAAGTTATATTAAATTTTTTAAAAATGAAATAGTAGAGATAAAATTGTAATTTTATGTCCTAATATTGTTGTTTCATTAACATATTTTGGGTGAGAAAATATTATTTATGTTTGATCTTAGTTTGAAAATATTATTTATGTCAATTAAGTGTAAAAAAAGTGTGTTAACGTCAATCTTTTGGGTAGGAAAATTTAATGTAATTCACTCTGCTTCTATTTAAAACTTAATAATAATTGAAGTAATTGTAACTATATCAGTTCAAGTCGTATTAGGTTATTGTGTGACAATTTTTATCCTATTTGATTTTGTTTTGAATTATATTGGGTTGATTCAAAATAAATTTTTTATCAAAAAATCTCACTCTTAACCTGTTTTTTTTATATTATATCGTATCTGTTATAAAATTAATTTAATCAATATGACAAATGAAGCAATCAGAGAAGAATTGATGGAAGGAAGTAATAAAGTATAGAGAGAATGCTTTTATATATGAACCGGATGCAGAGAAGAGAAGATAAATATTGTGTACATTACATGAAGAGAGGGGGGGTATTTATAGGAGAATTGCCGCCCCTCCAGTCAGCAAAAGTGGCTTCCTTCTAAGCCAAGTTTCCAATATTATTAATGCATTCACATTACTTTAGCCAAATTTTCTTCTCATAAATAAATGCCTTCCCACCACTTTTTCTTGACTTAATTTGGTGGAAAGCCACCTGGTTTTATAACACTCTCCCTTGGATTTCCACCACTTACAGATAATTATATTAACCTTGCTAAGGAAAAACCCAGTGGGATAAAAACCAAAGCAAAGGAACATAATTATTAAATGTCCTGTAAGTTGGCATTGGACGTGCTTAAACTGCCTCGTTAAAAACCTTACTAGGAAAACCCAGTGGGACAAAACCTAGTGAAGGAAAAAAGAGTACAATGCACCTTTTGTCCAATATTGGATAACCTTCAAAATTTTGCCTGATGAACGCTCCCCCTCTTTGTAGTAGGATTAACTTGGTTGCTTGTTGAGCCGCCGCATACCGATGTTATACACTAACTTCTCAAATGTTGATGTCGGTAGTGTCTTAGTGAACAAATCTACAAGATTCTCACAGGATCAGATTTGCTTGACATCAATCTTTTTACTCTACTGGAGCTCATGAGTGTAAAAGAACTTTGGTGAGATATGTTTGGTTTTGTCTCCTTTGATGTACCCACCTCTAATTTGGGCTATACATGCTGCATTATCTTCATATAATATGGAAGGAGTGTCTGTTGTAGAAGGAAGACTACATGCATTCTGAATATGATGGATGACAGACCGTAACCATATACATTCTCGGCTGGCTTCATAGAGAGCTAAAATTTTTGAATGATTTGAAGAAGTTGCAACCAAGGTTTGCATGGTGGAGCGCCATGATATAACTGTATCATTATAAGTAAAAACATATCCCGTTTGTGAACGGGCCTTATGGGGGTCAGAAAGATAACCAGCATCTACATATCCAACCAAACTAGGATTTTTAGGATATTTGACAGAATAGAATAATCCTAAATCTCTAGTCCCACATAGGTAACGGAGTATATGTTTGATTCCGTTCCAATGGCGACGGGTTGGTGCAGAGCTAAATCGGGCCAATAAATTAACTGCGAAGGATATATCCGGTCTCGTGCATTGGGCCAAATATAATAAGGCTCCAATGGCATTAAGATATGGTACTTCAAGACCAAGTATATTTTCATCTTCTTCTTTAGGACGAAATGGGTCATTTTTTGGATCAAGAGACCGAACAACCATTGGGGTGCTCAAAGGATAAGCTTTATCCATATTAAAGCGTTTTAATAATTTTTCAATATACGCTGCTTGATGGATAAGTATTCCATTTGAATTGTGCTCGATCTGCAGGCCGAGACAATATTTTATTTTCCCCAAATCCTTCATTTCAAATTCTTTTTTCAGATATTCAGCAGTTTTTGAGAGCTCTTCAGGAGTTCCAATTAAATTCATGTCATCAACATAAACTGCTACAATAGCAAATCTCGATTCTGACCTTCTGATAAAGACACATGGGCATATAGGGTCATTCACATAACCCTCTTTTTTCAAATATTCACTGAGGCGATTGTACCACATACGTCCGGATTGTTTTAATCCGTACAATGATCGTTGTAATTTAATTGAGTACAAGCCTCTTGAATTGACACTTTTTGCTTCAGGCAATTTGTATCCTTCAAGGAGTTTCATGTAAATTTCAGTGTCCAAATTTCCATATAAATAAGCAGTAACTACGTCCATTAGACGCATATCCAGTCCTTCAGAGACTGTTAAACTGATTAAATATCTGAATGTGATTATATCCATTACAGGTGCATATGTTTCATCAAAGTCTATCCCGGGCCTTTGGGAAAAGCCTTGGGCTACAAGCCTGGCTTTATATCTAGCAATTTCATTTTTCTCATTTCTTTTTCTCACAAATACCCATTTATATCCAACGGGTTGTACGTCTTGAGGTGTTGGAACTACAGGCCCAAACACTTGACGTTTTGCTAGGGAAGCTAATTCTGTTTGAATTGCTTCTTCCCATTTAGGCCAATCATGTCTTTGTTTACACTCAGCCATAGTACGTGGTTCAAAATCATCATCATTCAGAATTTCAGTAGCTACTGCAAATGAGAATATATCATCAACTATAATTGTTTCACGATTCCACATTTTTTGTGTATGAACATAATTTAAAGATATTTCAATATTCTCATTTTCCTGTTCTTCAGGATTTTGTACCATTTCAGGGGTTTGTGCCACTTCAGGGGTTTGTACCACTTCAGGGGCTTGTGCCACTTCAGGGGCTTGAGTTTCTTCAGGGACTATAACCTCTTCTGGAGGAATATTTGTTTGATTATTTGCTTTTCTTTTTTGAGGAACAATGTCCTTCGATCCAACAGGTCTACCACGCTTCTGGCATGAGGTAGATGGATCAGTCACGGCTCGAATGGACTGTTCAGCAGTCACATTGATTCTTGCTGGTGCATTAGCAGCTAAAACATGTGATCTTGTCACTTTTGCCGTATCCACAAATGCATCAGGCATTTGGTTGGCAATAATTTGTAATCGCACTATCTTTTGCACTTCAGTTTCACTTTGAGATGTGCGAGGATCTAAATGAGACATGGTAGGTACATACCAAGTAAGTTCATGCCTAACTTCAGGAGGCGTTTTCTTCTCCCCTAAAGATGGAAAAGTTGTCTCATCAAAGTGACAATCTGCAAATCGTGCAGTAAAAAGATCACCTGTTAATGGTTCCAGGTACCTGATAATGGATGGTGAATTATATCCAACATATATTCCCAAACGACGTTGGGGTCCCATTTTTGTGCGTTGAGGGGACGCAATAGGGACATATACAGCACAACCAAATATTCTCAAATGAGATACATTAGGTTGGTAACCAAGAACCAATTGTAGGGGAGAATATTGATGATAAGAAGAAGGTCGCAAGCGAATTAACGCTGCAGCATGTAATATAGCATGTCCCCACATAGAAGTAGGTAATTGACTTTTTAATAATAAAGTACGTGTAATTACCTGGAGTCGTTTGATAAGAGACTCAGCTAATCCATTCTGTGTGTGGACATGCGGAACTGGATGTTCAACCTCAATCCCCATAGACATGCAATAATCATCAAATATTTTGGATGTAAATTCACCAGCATTATCTAGCCGTATTGACTTGATCGAATGATCTGCGAAATGTGCCTTTAATTTGATAATTTGTGCTAACAGTTTAGCAAATGCAACATTTCGAGTAGGCAATAAACAAACATGAGACCATCATGCAGATGCATCAATTAAGACCATAAAATAACGAAATGGCCCACTTGGTGGGTGAATGGGTCCACATATATCCCCTTGAATCCTTTGCAAGAATGATGGGGATTCACCTCCAATTTTGGAGGGAGATGGTCTTATTACTAATTTACCTTGAGTACAGGCGGTGCAGAATTGTTCACTAGACAATAAAATTTTATAATTCTGTAATGTATGTCTATGTGAATTTTCAATAATCCTACGCATCATTGTAGATCTTGGGTGGCCTAAACGATCATGCCAAAGCGTAAATGCTTTTGGATCAACGAACTTCTGGTTCGATACTGCGTAGGTTTCAATTGCCTTTATGGTTGTATAATACAATCCAGATGATAAAGCAGGCAACTTTTCTAGTATAAGCCTTCTTCCGGAGGCATTACTAGTTATACAGATGAATTTTGCACTATTTTCATTCATGGTTTCAAGATGATAACCATTTTTTCTTATATCTTTAAAACTTAATAGATTTCTTCTGGATCTACTTGAATATAATGCATCATTGATGCTTAATTTGGTCTCATTATTTAACATAATTGTGGCTCTTCCGGAGCCTTCTATCAGATCAATTGATCCTGATATGGTGGTTACTTTAGCTTCAATTAATGCTAAAGATAAGAAAATTTTCTTTTCCTTAAGAATTGTGTGCGTTGTTGCACTATCCACCAAACATGTCTCCCACATCAGCTTTTGAAGTCAACGCTTCAATTTTGGAGTCCATTTCCTTTTATTTAAAAATTACGTTAGTTATAACGTATACAAAATATTGAAAGGAAGAGAACATGACAATAAAATACAAAATAATATGCATGACTCCAAAATATATATGATGGATTTAATTATAAAATTTTTGGGCATTTCATACTCATAATAACTACTTCTGGTAGTTGCGTTCACTTCAGGGAACGATATATAACGAGAAAAATATTAATTCAGAATTTCTTTTCTGATATTGCTACTACAGGAGCAAAAATAAAATGTGGGAAATATTTTATCTTCCACATTTAGGAAAAAATTCTGAATATTACAGATTTATACTAAATATAGAGTCATTGTATTCATATTTCGGCTTGCAATCCTTCAGGGATATGATGCCAAAAGATAATAGCCTCGTATTTGTCCTTCTGGGATATTTTATTTAGTTAGTTTTTCAAGGCTCACAAATTTTAAGTGGAGACTCATGTAAAAAGCCCATTTAATATTATCCATCTAATTTTAGGAACTTCAGGTTCAATTATTGTCATATTTACAAAACTTCTGGTTTTGTAAACAATATATATGAGTTAATCTTTGAAACTTCAGGTTCAAATATTATTTCAAATTTACAAAACAGCTGATTTTGTAGGAGAAATATTGGGATTAATTTTGGAAGCTTCAGGTTCATATATTATCCCATATATACAAAACTTCTGGTTTTGTAATTCATTTTCAGAATATTATAATACGTATTCTGATTATGGTTTTGGACTTCAAGTCCATATTTTTCACACTTTATGCAAACTTCAGGTTGCAAAGGTGATTTCATTATTAAAATAAAGACTTTGATGAAACTGGGGACTTCCGGCCCATATTTATGAAACTGGGGACTTCCGGCCCATAAACATGTATTCTCATGATTTTACAAACTTCAAGTTGTAAATCGTAAAACTCGGGACTTCGGGCCCATATATATGATTTTCTCACGATTTTACAAACTTCAGGTTGTAAATCGGATATAAATAAAAATAAAGATTCAAATAAATAAATATACGAATAAATAAATATTCAAATAAATGAAATACAATAAAAATAAATATTTAAATAATATCAGGACTTCTGGTCCAGATTCTTGGTTTTGTAAACTTCAGGTTACAAGTAATATTTATAACTTTAGGTCACAAATTTATAATTTCGTAAACTTCGGGTTACGAATGATATTCAGGATTTCAGATCCAGATTCTTGATATTCAGGACTGCAGGTCTAGATTCATAATTTTGTAAACTTCAAGTTACAAATAGGATTCAGAACTTCAGATCCAGATTTATGATATTTCAGACTTCAGGTCTAAATTTATAATTTTGTAAACTTCATGTTACAAATAATATGCAGGACTTCAGGTCCAGATTTACAATTTTGCAAACTTCGGGTTGCAAATATTGTATAATTATAAAGAAAAATTAAACAGAAATTAAAAGTCAATTGGGACATCACAATTGGGATATCTGTATTTATAATATTTAAGTAGCATAACGGTATAATATAAAAATATAATATATCTGAGCTGATCGTGCTGATAACGTGTTATGAATTTAATACATAAATATAAAATGATTAATGAAGAATTGAGAAAAGAGAGAAAGCAATTTGAGAGAATAATTTTATATATATGATCCGGATGAAATGAAGAGAAGAGCAAGAGAAAAATTGTACATATTACATGAAGAGAGGGGGGGTATTTATAGGAGAATTGCCGCCCCTCCAGTCAGCAAAAGTGGCTTCCTTCTAAGCCAAGTTTCCAATATTATTAATGCATTCACATTACTTTAGCCAAATTTTCTTCTCATAAATAAATGCCTTCCCACCACTTTTTCTTGACTTAATTTGGTGGAAAGCCACCTGGCTTTATAACAGTATCGAATTAATAAATTGTATTATAAATTGTTAACTTGAGTGCAAAATAACAGTGAGTCAAAAAGAGAAAAAATGGAAGTTTACATTAGGAAAAATGAAAAGGTCCCAGAAACCCTGAGTGTCTCCTACTACGTAGTGGTTTGGAAATTAAATTTAGAAAATAACTATCTTCTTGACCGGAGGGGCCGCCACCCCCTCTCTCTTCATTTTGTAATTAAAGTAAAACTTAAGCAAGAGAATAAAATGTATGAAGCAGATGGTCCACTATATGTTATATATGGTGGATTTTTCTATGACGTCAAAAGAAAAATTCAAAACTTTGTGTGAATACATTAAATACCTTGGAAATTAACTTTAGAAAATAGCTACCTTGTTGATTGGAGGGACCATCCGCCTCCCTTCATTTGTAAGATACATATGCATAGATTGATTCCCTCTACAGCCTTCCATTTTTCCTTCATCTTTCTTCGCATTCCTTTTCCAATTATATAAAATTTATAGCTCTTTCCGAATTTTTGAAATAAAATTTTAGCTTGTTTCTTTGGTGATGTTTATTTTTTAATTTTTATTTGTTTTGCGTTTTTAATGGGTCAGACTTGAGTTTGTTCAATGATCAAATCTTTTTCCCCTAACCTGATCGCGTGTTTTGGCTCAGCATCGAGATTCCTCTGTCGTTGACGTCTGCTCTCTTTAAAGTTTATTGGAGCGGAAAGGCCCACGAAAATCATAAGAATTCGCGTGGAAGGGAGCAATAAAATCTTATGGGCAAAATTTCGTTTATGGCTTCTTCATTATCATTGTCGTCTTGTAATTCCATTTCCCATCGAGATTCCAAATTCGATGTTTTTCTTAGTTTTAGAGGCGAGGATACTCGTGATAACTTTACTAGTCATCTCTATGCGGCTTTGCGTCGAAAACAGATTGAAGCCTTTATTGATGACAGGGGACTTAAGAGAGGAGATGAAATTTCTCCTGTGCTGTTGAAGGCAATAGAATCATCGAAGATTTCAGTAATAATTTTCTCAGAAGACTATGCTTCCTCTAGATGGTGCTTGGATGAACTTGTAAAAATTCTTGAATGTAAAAAATTCAATAACCAAATTGTTATACCAGTTTTCTTCAATGTGAATCCATCTGATATTCGGAAGCAAACGGGAACTTTCGCGGAGGCTTTTGTGAAGCATGAAGAACGTTTTAAGGAGATGAGAAACAAAGTTCAGAATTGGAGGAATGCTTTGACTGAAGCTGCCAATTTATCTGGATGGGATTCCTCTGTAACCAAGTAACTACTAATTCTTTACTAAAGTCTTTATAAGTTTTCAATTACTAATGCTATATAAGATATAATATTCCTTGCTAAAATCCAGTTATTTAGGAACGATATAAAATCTTAACCGAGTAAATGTATATGAAAATAAGACTTTAGATGTCATTAATTAATTAATTTATTTCTTCTGAAATCTTCTAGTTGGTTGATGCTGTGAGAACTGTGATTACAAAATTGTTTTTATTTCATTATTTATTTGCTGTGAACTTATTGCATCAAGTTTTGGTTCAATACTAGTGACCTTTCTAACTTGTCTGGGTTTCATAATGAGGACGGAACGAGTTTCTTGAAAAGTTTGGTATTTTTGATTTAATGATTATTTAATCTTTCCTTGTTAATTTGACTCATCAAGAACATCCCAGGAATGGCCTTTTGATGAAATTAAGTTCTTCTGCACTACAGGATATAATTTAGCCAATTTTTTTCATTTCTGTGGACAAATTAAGGGTATTTTAAATGAAAAATAACATTAGAAAGTTAGCTTTACAATTCCTAATCCCCCACAAGAAAAGAATAAAATAAACTGTTTCGTATTATTTTGCATATGCCATGGTACATTCCAACTCACTACTATTTATCTGCATGTTTGTAGGCCTGAGGCGACACTTGTAGATGAGATTGTTAAAGATATTTTGAAGAAATTGAAAAATATATCTATCTCAAGTGATTCTGATTACTATGTTGGACTAAACTCACGCATTAAGCATATCAAATCATTGTTATGCATTGGATTGTCAGATTTTCGAATAATAGGAATTTGGGGAATGGGTGGTATAGGTAAAACAACCATTGCAGGAGCGATTTTTAACCAAATTTCTTGTGATTTTGAAGGTTGTTACTTTTGTATTAATGTTAGAGAAGAATCAGAAAAATGGGGATTAAGTCATTTGAGAGACCAAGTTCTTTCTCAAATATTAGAAGAAGAAAACCTCAAAATAGGCACTCCCAAAATTCCTCTGTATATCCAGGAAAGACTTCGACGCAAAAAAGTTTTCATTGTTCTTGATGATGTGAATAATTTTGAACAATTAGAATTTTTGGGCGGAGGGCTTGACCATTTCGGTCTTGGAAGTAGAATTATTATAACTACTCGAGATAAACAAGTACTTCATAGTTATGGAGTGCAAAGCATATATGAGGTTGAGGAACTTAACCATAATGAAGCTCTTTTGTTGTTTTGTAAATATGCCTTTAAACAATGCCATCCTCTTGAAGATTTTATGGAGCTCTCAAGTAGTGTAATAAATTATGCAAAAGGCAATCCATTAGCTCTTAAAGCATTGGGTTCTACCCTCTTTCGAAAGAGCAGACGAGAATGGGAAAGTGCAATGTATAATTTGAAAATGGTTTTTGATCCCCAAATTCATGATGTGTTAAAAATTAGTTATGATAGACTGAACAGAGAGGAAAAAGAGATTTTTCTTGATATTGCCTGTTTCTTTAAAGGAGAGGATATAGATGATGTGGCTCAAATAATGCTAGACAGTCATTACTCCCTTTATTTTGAATTGCGTAACCTCTGTGATAAATCTCTCATAACAATATCAAATAACAAGTTGCAAATGCATGATTTATTGCAAGAAATGGGTCGAGAAATTGTTTTCCAAGAATCTGCCAAAGAGCCTGCGAAACGTAGTAGGTTGTGGTATCATGAGGATGTCTACAACATGTTGAAAAATAATAAGGTAAAGAGCCTAATGAACTAGTTTTTATTTTTTATATTAGAAGTCCAATAAAGAAACAATCAACCCATACAAAATTTATTGTTATGTACCGTAGATTTGTGAAAGTTTTGTGCTTTTTATATTCACTTATACTTTGTTATGTTTGTTTATTAGGGCACTGATTCAATTGAAGGCACATTCTTAGATATGTCAAAAATAAGAGAACTTCAGTTAAGTTCTGGAGCCTTTGCAAATATGTCCAATCTTAGATTGCTGAAGTTTTATACTCCTAAGCTTTACAAAGTGTTCTCTAAAGCACATCTTCAGTTTTTGGATATTTCTAAGGTGCATCTTCCTCATGGTCTGAAATATCTTCCAAATGAGTTGAGGTATCTCCATTGGGAGGGATACCCTTTGAAAAAATTGCCATCAAAATTTAATATAGAGAACCTTGTTGAACTTAGATTGCCTTATAGTAAGGTGGAGCAACTTTGGAAAGGAACTAAGGTATAATTTATGATTATATAGATGTTCTTTCATATGTAAACTATGTGGTTCACTGATACTAATTTATTTTAGCCTTAAAATTTTTGTTACAGCATGCTCCCAAGTTGAAATTGATTGATCTTCGTGGGTCCAGATACTTGACCAGGATCTCAGACCTCTCAGATGCCTCGATGCTTGAGGTTATGAACCTCAGATATTGCAAAAGTCTTAAAATCTTTCCAAAGATTTCAGGGAACATAAAGGAATTAGATTTATCTGCAACCAGAATAGAAGAAATTCCTACTGCCATTCGTGATCTGAAATCTCTTTCTAGGCTTAAACTTTGGAATTGCTCAAAGCTAAAGAGTTTCCCCGAAATCTTTGAAGAAATAAAAAATTTACAGTATTTTTCTCTAGGTAGAGCAACAAAAGTTAAGCAGCTTCCATCTTCTATTGAATATTTAACTGGGCTTATTGACTTGACATTGGTGGATCTCAAAAACCTTGAGACCATTCCAAGTAATATTTTCAGGTTGACATCTCTATGCTCAATAAATCTTTCTGGTTGCTCAAAACTTGATAGATTGCCAGATAGCTTGGGGAATCTAAAATGTTTGTGGTACTTCAATGCAGACAGAACTGCTATTAGGGAATTACCATCCTCTATTGCTGGTTGTAAAGATCTTCGAGTTCTGCATTGTTCTAAGTGTAGAAGTTTGATTTTGCCTTCATTCTCAGTTTTAGGTTCCTTAACACAATTAAGTTTGTCTTATTGCTCTCTAACTATTATTCCTGAAGATATTTGTTATATGCCCTCTCTGAAACTATTAGATCTCTCTGGAAACAATTTGAAGAGTTTACCTAGAAGTGTTAAACAACTCTCTCGGCTAAAGCATCTTTTGATAAGCAATTGCAGAATGATTCAATCATTGCCAGAGCTTCCTGTATGTTTACGTTTTTTAGATGCAAGGAATTGCAAGAAGCTCCAATCATTACCACATCTTCCATCACGCCTAGAAGAATTAAATGCAGATGAACTGGAGCTAGTATTTGAGCGCTGTTGTCAATTTGCATATAGCAGAATCGAGTTCATCTTTACAAACTGCCTGCAACTGAATCAAAAAGCATGCAACAGCATTTTGGTAGATTCACAACTGCAACTTCAACATATGTCATCTAAATCATTAAGACTTTGCCATGAAAAGGTACCTTTTTTCTCTTTCACTATCTACATGTTCTCAGAAATCATCAATGGTCATTTTTTATTTCAGGTATATGAAAAAACACCTTCAACTAGTTTGTGTCTACCTGGGAGTAAAATTCCTGATTGGTTTAGCTATCAAAGTTCAGGATCTTCAATAACTATTGTGCTACCTCAACATTGGTGCAATAAAAAGTTCATTGGATTCGCTCTATGTGTTGTTATTGCATTTGAGTGGCGTTATTGTGGTCGTGGTCTTTTTGTGGATTCTACTTACCAGTTTCAAACCAGTGATAATCAATGGGATCCCTCTATATTTGGATTGAGGCTTTCTGTTGCTGGTATTTGGGCTATCACAGCTATTGATTCTGAACACATTGTACTGGGGTATAGTCCTGTTCGGGTTCTTAAGGGAGAATATACAGCTGCCTCTTTTAAGTTTCGTCCATTTATCCATGGTTACAAAGGCCCTGTAGAAGGTTGCAAGGTGAAATATTGTGGGGTATCTCTACTATATACACAGCCCATTGTGATCCAATCTAACCTTTCTATTGAGAATTTGGCTCCTATGATAACTAGGAAACGCCATGCTAATTACTACCCTGATCAGACCAATTCAACTGAAATTAGAAGTGGAGGAACTGATGGTGAGTTGGAACCTGTTAGGGCCAAGGTGTACACGAGGAAGAAGAGAAAGAGAGATACTGTGAAGGAAGCTGAGAATGCAGGTGGAAGAAACTTAGCAGCTACAGATGTCACTCAAGCAGCAGGAGGAATGGCAGCAGACAAACAATCCTCCCAAGATGGGGCAGCAACAATTATGCAGCATGAGCATGGGACCACAGAGATAGCCTTAGCTGAGGTGTAACCACAGAATTGGAAAGGCAGTTATGGGAAGGAAATAGAAGAAGGAGACCCGGAGTTGGAGGAGGGCAGAGAAGAAAATTGAGAAAAGGTAATGTAGGGAGAGTTTCCAGTCTCTTGAATGCCGGAGGAAGAATTTCTGTCTTCTTTTAGTTTGCATTTCTGTTTTCCTTTCATTGTGAGTTCAGAGAATTAGTATGCTAAGTTTTTAAGAAGTACTTTCACCAGTGAACTTTATACGTGTTTCTGCAAAGATTATCAATGCAAGCGGTATTCCATACATTACTATCCAGTTTGTTACACAATAATATTCATTACATTGCAGTTCAGCCATTTGATACAATATCCACAGCAGTTCTGTTTTAGCAACAATACAACCCAGAAATCTTGGTCCAGCAGCTAGCTGCAGCAGCATAGTCACCAAACAGCAGCATGTTATCACAGTATCACATTATCACATTTTTTGCAGTTACAAATTCCGGAAATCCTTGAATAGCAACTTCCCAGCGGCAGCAGAACCATCATTCCAGCAGAACATGTTAGCTGAACACTCCAGGTACCTATCAGAATTTGAAATCAATGCTTGTTGATTGCTACTCTTCTACAATTGGACTTTTGGGTCTTTGTTCGACTATCAATGCTACTTATGGTTTCTCCATCGACTTTTGGCAATTTCCTATCATAACTTTCATGTTTGTATTAGTTTAAGAATTCTTTCAGCTTTATGTTGGTTTGATATTGTACTGCCCTGCCTGCAGTCATAGTTCAATGTTGCATGGTGTTTTGTTGATTTATTAAAAATTATTTTTATTGTTTAGATTATGTTGCGTACCTGACCTTGTGGAGTTGTCTTCTGCAGGAGCTGGGTCCTTCTGGAGACGAAGTCAACCGCTGAGTACCTGTTACGTGTACTGTATTTATGTAAAAGAACTGTGTATTGCTAATTTGTGGAATGAATGTAATTGATGGAATTATATGAACCAATGGATTGTAATCAACGGAATTATATGAATAAATGAAATGACTGCTTTATTGAATGAAATAGTGCAGATTACAATGGCTTATTGAAATAAATCAAGGAACCAAAAAAACCAATACAACCAACACTGTCGTGGCAGTGAACCAATGACCTAGGCTTAAGCCCCCAAACCAAAACCTAACCAATTATATTTTTTTCTGGATGCCCCATTCTCACAGCTTCCTTCTCCTTTTAACGCACAGCTCCATCCCTGAAGATCTGTCTCCTTCCTGGTTGTATGCTCCTCTTGATTTCTTTCCTTGCCTGTGTGATCTGCTCCTATGTTTATGGCCATGTGATTTGCTACTTCCTTGTTTATGTGTTTGCTCAGCTGTACTTCCAAGTTTGTGTGATGGTTATCTAGATTTGCTAAGTTTGTATGATGATTATCCACAGTTGCCTTCTGAATTATAGCTGCTGGTGTTGCAATTGCCCTTTTGCCCTTCCTCTTGCAAGTCTTGATTATTGGGGGTCTATCAGATTTTCAGGTGTCTCTTTTTTTTTTTTTGTATAATTATCATATGCATTTTCATTCTTTATGTCTACTTCATATTTATCTTATAAGGTTTCTCTTTTGTCTTAGTATTATAAAATTTAATTTCAACTTATTGAATGTCTTGGGCTTCATTGTCTAATTACTTGCCTTTGTTTTTTGATTCAGGAACTTAAAAAGCTGTGTGCATAATATCTTTGATGACATTTTTGAATGCTTTTTGCCTGATCCTTAAACAAGCCTGTCCGTAGGCTAGTTGCGCTCGTAACAGTTAAGTATATACTTCAACACTCCTAATTTATATGCTTGTATGTTTATGTCATTGTGTAGGCATCAAGAGCACTTCCACTGATTATATTTTTCTTGCTAAGTGGTATCTCGAACTTAATGATATGACATTCTTTATTCTTACACTATTTTTTTTTGGTATAAGTTAAATTTATTGCTTGCTTGTGCTTTTAAATTGCTAGATTGAAGAAACATGCAATTGTATTTGATTCTTCCAGAGGGTCCAATGGACCTATGATGGGTCAATTTATTTGATTGGACGAGTGTTTTGTTCTGTGCGGTAGAGGGACAATTGCTGGTTTTGATTCTCTGCGGAAACCGATCGCAAAACTGTAGTTCTTCACCTTTTTACTTATTTAATATAAATTTTTACTTGGCTACACTATTACTTGGCTGATATGCACATAGTTATAATGAGGGGGATGTTAATATTTTTAATGGGGGAAGCTATAACGATAATCGATTACAAGATTTTTTCTGTCATTACAACTTTTCAATAATGAAAAATAAATTTTTAATGATCATTTTCTCATTATTAAACTTATTAATTTATTTGGTTTTAATGAGAATATAAATAATTGATCGCTAAAATTATGACAAAAAATACTTATAATGATGGGATATAATCTCCTCATTATTGCTTCTACCACTAAAATTAGTATTTTTTTGCAGTGGTAGTTACATGTGTTGAACTTGATTGCTATTGCTTTTGCTTTTGGTACCCAAAAAAGCGAAGATTCTCATCTTGTTGGCTTCTTATAAGACTTCGATTTGTTATGTTTTGTCATATTTTATGATGTTGCCAAAGGTGTTTACTATGCCTCATGCAAATAAATTGACTTCATGAACAATGCCATATGAAATGATTTATGAGGATGTTTTGTCAGTTGCATAATGTCCACAAGGAAAAAAGTTATGAAATTATCTGTATAATCCATGATTATCTGAATTTCAAGATAGATAAGATCCATGGATATTGTTTATAAGAGGATAATGCATGCCCTTGTCTGATCCATGCACAATCATGCATAGGCCAAAATTACCCATGTTGAATTTATCCTTATCTAATTGGATAAAGTCTAGTATCCAAAATTTCTATTACAATTAAACATCATAGGATTATTACCTTTCGGTCATTAAATGTAATAACTTGCACTTTGAGTCCAAAGACTTCTTGAGACTCAAAATTGTCTATCTAGGTACTGAACTTGATTCATTTCGAATAATTTTATGCCTCCAGAGTTTGATAAACTTCTATTTTATATAACTCATAGGCTTTTCATTAGGTCAGTCATAGACAGATTCGTATTGAGCCCACAAGTTGACAACCATTCATATGTAGACTAAGATTGGCTTAATAACAAAGGTATCATGCTCACTTGACTAATGAAAGTGTTAACGATTTACCCTTAACTTGTCAATAATACTGTTACTTATGCAATTTGGTTATATCATTATATGACATCTCTTCAAGATTGAGACATAGATTTAGTGCTAGTTTAGGGAGCCCTCTGTAAGGATTTTGTAGTCTTCGACAGTGGAAAAACAAATTGAAATTTAATTTAAAAAATCAAACATTTCGCAAAATCCCTTTCTAGATCATCCCTGTAGAATGATTAATTCACAAACATACAAGAACACATATAAGGTGTTTATTTGATTTACCTGCATTGGTGGCTTCTTTATCTTTCTCTAATGATGGAGGTTGTGAAGTTGTGCTATCAAAACCTAGTTAAGACTTGCCTCATTGTATCCTCACGTAGCAATTACTGTGAAGACTCGACTATGCTTGTGGCTTGTTAGAACCAAAGGACAATTTTGGGTGAGGGAAGGAAAAAGTCTCTCTGTTGTAGCTAGGGTTGAATATAATATGTGATGTGTATTTTAAAATGAGAAAAGACACATATATATACACATCACATGTCTGTCGCCTAGGACTTGAATATGTCTTAAGCATCTCACCCATGCACCTCTGGCACACATGAATGTGTTAGGTGGACATGACTTGGGTGAAAAGCTTCCCACCTAGCTTTTGCATGTACAACTTATGAAATTTGTATTCTTGGTCAATGTGATAAATACATGTATATGTCATCATTAATATCCTATTCATCCAACTCAAAATTAGATTTTTACGATATTAATGAATATAGGATAAAATGCTATCACAATTTTAATTTGATTTTCAAATTAGGTGATGTGGATTTGAGTCAGTTCAACTTAATACTGCCAAATCTCACATACACTCTAGCAACTCAGGATTATTACACTAAGGACTTAAAATATATTGAAAAATATTTCAGGTCCATAGACCTTTCCAAGCCTTTAGATTTTCAATCCAGAATTTAAACCGAATCTAACTTGGAGAATTCTCATGCCTTCAGAGTTCATCAACTCCTTTTGTGTATGACTTATAGACTCTCTACTAAGTTGATAGTGGTCGAATTCATATCGCACTTTCAACCTAATATTTATTTGGACACAAATGAAGATTAGCCTTTAACAAGACATCACAACCACCAAATTAGTAGAAGTCAACATGTGACTTCTTTTAACCTTTCAATGATGTTACTCGTATAATTCAATCATTTTGTCATATGATATTTCTTTGAGACTGAGGTACAAATTAAGTGTCTTCCTCAAAGGTCCCTTAATAACATATATTGACTTCTGTCAATAATCAAATAATATTAAATCGAGCGTCAACTCAGTTCCACTATGACCATATATTTAATTGGTCATTAACATTCATTAGTAAACCCTAACTAAGATATTAGCTCTCATGCTCAAGAGTGACAAATCTTTTATTGATCCATTATAGTCTTTATATAGATCATGATATGACCAATCACTACTTTTTTGGCAATTCTCTGATCGAACTACATTGGACTGGTGTCAAATTATATCGATCCTTGTACAAGATGATCAAGTATAAGGATCACATATACCTCTATTCACCAAGAGGATATTTTTCATAGATATTAAAACAACCATCCACATGGAATCTTCTTGGCAAGTCAATCTAGCGAACACTTTTACAACATGTGCCCATGTGTTACACCAAGTCATCAAAAATAACTTTGACACGTGACAACTGTCGTCGTCTTTCGATGAAGTTGTTTAACACTATGATAACTCTATCATCATTATATGTGTCCTTGATCATGGTAATATTAAAGTTACGAACGTTTTAAAAACAACCACCTAATGTACATATAAGGTTCTCACGATCCTGTGTCATGCACTAATCTCCTCATCATAGTTCAACTATTATTAGGACATTTGTTTGAACATATATTAATATGCTAAAATAGACAAAGAAAACCATAGAAATTACAAATATGACTTTTATTAATGAACTCATATCACAATAGGGATTGACGCTAGGGTACCAATATTAACAATCTCTCACTTGCACTATAGCCAATTATTCATGTTAACAACATTGGATGACCACACATGCCCATCATTGCTTCTGCTACAACAGAGCATTCACTGATACAATCTGTTCATTTAGTTTTTTAAGGGTTAATTAACCTTTCTTATTATCAATCATTATTGACAGGTTGAAATTGCTAGAGTATGCAATTAGATTGTTTGGTGAGACCATGACTTTTATAAAGCATCTATTTGGTACTAATAGTACCAAATCAATTATGTGAAATGTCAAAATTTATGATCCAATATATTGTTTACAATCTTGCATTTTAAACACCCCGTACTTGACTTTTAACGTAAAATTTATTCAACATATACTATACAACTTATCCTCTGAATTAATATTCAGTATTTTCAAACTTGGTTTGTCTTATTTCATGTGACACCCACAGGTATGTTTCAAAGGCAAAATAGTCTTTATTCATTAGTATATGATGTGAGCATGATTAAATATGATTTCTAAGTCAAAGTGCAAGTTTTTGGTGACATATGGTCGTCTATAGAGAGATTATGGCCATGTGTCCCACCATGTTAGTCGAATAAGATTGAATTCATGTAAATTTCAAATTTAAGTGACACGCACCTGTGTATGGTGAATACGATTTCAATTTTTATATAAGATATGTTGTTACGTTTTAGGGATCATGATTCATAATCCCTAAAAGCACGAAACTTCCAAAAAGAAAGAGAGTTTGACATATGATCTTCCAACTTTTTGCAGGTAACTTTCGATAGCTTTTTCCAGTGACGTGGTGACGAGAAAAAAAAAAAAGGAAACATATTTATATGTTCTTGCTTCTGCGAATTAAGATAAATAAAATTCTTTTTTCTTTGTCATGATTTTGTTGAATTGACCTTGGGGATTATATGAGTATGTGAGGGTGTTTAATATTGTGATTAAAGCATGATGGATGTATGAAATCAATTTGTACCATGATATTTGGCATCCAAAGGATTTTGTGATGAATAGTAAAGAATCAAATATCAATATTAGATGATTGAGGTTTTATCATGGTATAATATATGTTTGGATGTCATGCTAATTGTAATGGTGATTGTTAGTGATGATAAATCACTATAGTTAGATGATTTTAAGGTTATCGTGTATGCCTTTTTACTCTACAATGGCAAAGTTTATATTGATTGTATCTTTTGGCTTATATTGAGACGATTTATATTTGGTGTTGATAAAATTGTTGGAATGCATTATAAATGGATTATAGATATATTCGGTATGCCTAGAATTGAAAAGAATGCATAGAGACCAATTAGGGTGCATTTTCAAGACTACGCTTTTGAATTCTAGAATTGATACATGGTCATGTGGTATGAGACACACTTGTGTATGCAATCTCTAAAATTTGGGTTAAGTTTTTTGATTATCTAATAATCGTTAGATGTCGTTAATCGATGAGCGATCAATTAGGACACGTGGACTTTTCGTATATAGTTTAGGCATGATCGTGTGTGGGATGAAATGATCATAATACCCTTGAGAAATAGAGTGGTCATGATGAGAATAAAAAAGGAAAGTGAAATAAATATTTGAAGGATACATGCTCGTGTATCTATCAATAATATCACACTAGGAGAAGCTATAGGAAGGTGGTTATGTGCAAGTAAATCAAAGAGACACCTTCTCGTGTGTCTAGATGTACATGCCAAAAAGAGTAAGAGAGCTAGGCTAGAGATTTAAGAGTCATTCCAAGTAATAGTATAAGGATTCCAAGTACGTAGTAATACCCTATGTGCCAAAGAGTGAAGTCATAGTGTGGTACCAAATATATTGTTAGGTGGAAGCGAAAACGAGCTAAGTTAAGTAAAGGCTCAAGATGTATGCATGCTGACATCACAGGATTGTTATGAAGAGGCACCGTGAGTACACATTCACTACACTACCTATAATAGTGCATGTTTGCAGTAAGACATTAGATTTACAGAAGGGTACAAGCTCGCAGATGAACCCAATTAAGATACAGTTTGGTATAGTTAAATAAAGAGATACGTTATATGGGCAAAGTGTCAAATCTTTATATTTAATATAGACTGATTGACCTAATATACAATTTTAGTTATAGTTTTTAGATTTAAATGCTTCCACCAAGTTTAGTAGGGTTACGCTAAATAGAAATCTAGGGAAGTGGTTTTTTAGTGATTAAAAGGACATAGTTTGATCCGAGAATTATGATATATAGCCTAGACAGTTCCTAAAGTATAACTTTTAGATTTAGATGTTGAATGAGTGATAGTTAACAAGTGTAGAGAGCGAAGGTATTTCTGTCTTTTCTGTTTTACTTTATTCAAAATTTATTTTTGTATCAGGCTACACATGTTATGTTTTTCAATTAACATCTTATAATCTGACATCTTTTGTATGCTTCCGATTTAGGGTTTCAAAAATGGTGTTTTAGTAATTTCATAAAGTTTAATAAATGAGGTTTTATTCAAATGTTTTTGAGTTTTTATTTAATGCATGGTCAAAATAAATAATTTGATGACTCTTTTCTTTAGAGGGTAGTGCTTCTAGAGGGGGTGTTATAAGTTGGTATCAATGCATACTTTTGGTACCCAAAAACTGTTTTAAATATCTGTGCAATCAAATTAAACAGAAATGTAAATCCTTTATGCCATGCTGACTACACTCACAACCTATCACTGTAAGCTTAGTTTTATTTATACCTATTAAGTTTTATAGAGACTTATAGTTGTGGGTTTTCCAAGAAAAATAAGAATAAAAGCTAACACAAGAAATATTCAGACTGGGAACGTATAGAGGAGTTAGAGTAAGGGAGCAAGTCTAAATGTTCAAGATGTCAGAGACATATTTAGTGAGATATTCAAGGAGTAAGGAGGTGTTCCAGCTTAAGCTAGTGAGTTAGGATAGGTACCGTCAGGACAAGCACAAGACTTAGTAGAGATGACCTTAATACCAATTGTAGTATCAATAGTAACACTAACTAAGACTCAGTTGCACCCCATCTTAAATCTACCTAGGATGCACCAGCCTCAGAAATTTGATTGTGCTAAAGATTCGATTACAACTGAAGAGTGGTTGAAGTCGATGGAGAGTGTTATGACCTTATTTGACATGATAAACTAGGAAAATGTTAGATATGCCACCAACTTTTTCAAGTCAAGTGCTTGAACATAGTGGAACTTGGTCATAAAGATGACCAAGACCTTTAAGATGCCTTGGACAGAGTTTAGGGAGAGATTTAAGGTTGAGTACAGAGGGACAAATATGACTTATATCAAAGTTTAAGAGTTCCTTACCTTGACACATGGTACAAATATAATGAAAGAATACTCTAGCAAGTTTAATCATTTGATGAGGTATGCCTTTGAGATAGCTAGCACAAAGACAAGGTAGATGGAGAATTTTGTATACAGGTTCAATCCAGCTATAACTTGAGATGTCATAACAGGTATACAACCACCCCAGACTTATAGTGAGGCCCAAAGTAGAGTTTTAATGGCAGAGGTATTTGTAAGGAGGATGTATGGTTGGACATCAACCCAGACAATACCATTACTGGTACCAGTACCACAGTTGAGAAGTAGTAGTGCCTCGATTTAGAGAGGTCTTCCTTTAGAGAGGAAAGGGAAAAGATCGTTCCAACCTAAAGGTAACAAGAAAAGGTTAGAAGAGTAATAGGAAACACAAAAGGCCAAAAGTTTTTGTATATCAAAGATGTGGTAGACATTACAAAGGAGAGTGTTTGATAGGGCAAATAGTTTACTATAAGTGCTATCAGCTAAGGCATATAATTCAGTCCATATAATTCAGTCCTTTCTCAAGGCTCTAGTTTGAGCTGAGCAGCTAGTATGGGAAGTTACTACCAGAGTTTATACTACCACCCAAGGACCAACTGAGGCCAATTTAGCAGTAGTTACTAGTCAAATCTCTTATCTTAATGCTTTTATTTACATTTTAATTTATTATGGTGTTACTCATTATTTTGTAGCCAAGAGTCTAGTAAAGAGATTAGAAGTGTAACTAGGTAGGGTAGCCAAGAGAGTTAAAATAAAGTTAGTACATAGTAGATTAATAATGAGTGATGAGATTATGATGGCATAAATTATTGATATAGGGTAGACAACTTCTTGTGGCTTTAATAGTGTTTGAGATACCAGACTTTGATATGATTTTGGGGATAGATTTCTTAAGGAGGAATGAAACTGAGATTGACTACCAACATAAAAAAGTCTGATTCAACCTTGAAAATGGAGATCAATTTGAGTTCAATGAGGAATGTATCAAGAGTATGATGATTAGTGCTATAAAGGTAAGGAAAATGTTTAGCAAGGGGTATATAGGTTTTTTAGCCTATGTAGTAAGTAAAGTAAAGTCAGGGTCGGGTATTGAGGAGACACCAGTTATTTGGGAGTTTCCAAATATGTTCTAGATAAAGTTATCAAGATTAACTCCTAAGTGAGAGATAGAGTTTAGTATTGAACTAGCGTCGGGCATAACACCTATCTCGAAGGTACCTTGCAGAATAGCCCCAACCGAGTTACATGAGCTTAAAAAGCTGCTTCAAGAGTTGTTAGAGAATGACTTTATTAGACTCAGTCACTCTCTCTAAGGAGAACCCATCCTATTTGTTAACAAAAAAGATGGGTTCATGAGAATGCATATAAATTACAGAGAGCTGAATAAGGTAACAGTGAAGAAAAAATAGTCATTACCTATAATAGATGCTCTGCTTGATCAATTGAGAGGATCAGTCATATTCTCCAAGATCAATCTAAGGTCAAACTACCATCAAGTAAGGGTAGTTGAACAAGACATACCTAAGACAACTTTTCAAATGAGGTATAACCATTTCAAGTTTGGAGTGATATCGTTCAAACTAACCAATTCCTCTTCAATATATATGGATTTGATGAACAAGGTATTCCATGATTGCATAGACAAGTTTATAGTAGTCTTCATCAATGATATTTTAGTGTACTTTAGGAGTCATGACAAGCTTAAACAACACTTGAGATTTACTTTACAAAGGTTGAAGGAAAAATAATTGTATGCAAAAATTTTCAAGTGTGAATTTTGGCTTGATTAAGTAACCTTCTTGAGGCATACGGTTTCGATAGAGGGTATATTAGTACACATAGTAAAATTAAGATAGTTTTAGATTAATAGAGGTAAAAGACAGTTAAAAAGGTCTATAGTTTCTCTGGGTTTAGTTAGGTAATATAAAATTTATTGAAGGATTAGCAAAGTTAACAAGACTTCTCATAACTTTCATCAAGAAGGAAATTTAGTTTTAGATTTCAAATTCTTATGAAAAAAGTTTCTAAGAGTTAAAATGGAGATTAACTTCTACTTAAGTGTTAGCCTTACTTGAGGAGAGGGTCGAGTATGATTTGTATATTGATGCATCTCATGGTGGTTTAGGAGCAGTATTGATGTAGTGAGACAAGGTTATAACATATCTCTTGAGACAATTGAAAGATTTCGAAACCAGATACCTGTTTATGATTTAGAGTTAACACTTGTGGTGTTTGCCCTCAAGATTTGGAGACATTTTTTATATAGGGTAAAATGCGATATCTACACCAATCACAAAAGCCTTAGATATTTTTTCACTTAAAAAGAGCTTAACATGAGACAGAAGAGATGGCTCAAGCTAATAAAGGATTATGACTATGATATCAAATATTATGCAGGCAAGACTAATGTAGTCATAAATGCCTATAGTAGAAAAATGTCATCATAGTTAATGGTTCAGAGGGAGATTCAGATTAATTTGGACTGAAAGTAGATTGAGTTAGTAATTAGGGCTCTAGCAGAATTAAAGATCAAATCCATGTTAGTGGAAAAGATCAAGACTGCTTAACTTCAAGATAACTATTGTAAGTAGAGGATTAAAAGAATTCATGATAGAGTCGAGACAAACTTTCGGGTGATAGATGGCATTCTTAAGTTCAGAGGTAGAGTTTGTGTTCCACTAGTGTCAAAGTTAAGGTAGATGATTCAAATGGTTCAACATGAAAAAAAATGTGGTTGAGTATGTCGCCAAGTGTCTTACTTACTAGCAAATTAAGACTGAACACCAAAGACCATTAGGATTACTTTAGCCTCTAAGTGTACCTGAGTGACAGTGGGTGTACATTTCTATGGACTTCATTGTTGGACTCTCGAGGATTCAGAGTGGAAATAATGAGTTTTGGGTAATAGTTGATAGATTGACCAAAACAACATATTTTTTCCCTATTAAGGACACCATATTTACAGATTAACTAGAGAAGTTATATGTTTGAGAGATTGTCAGGTTGCATGGTATGCCCAAGACCATAGTGTCAGATAGAGACATGAGGTTTGTGTCAACTTTTTAAAAGAGTTTACATAGATCATTAGACACTAATTTGGTATTTAATATAGCTTTTCACTCGTAGACAGATGGCCAAACTAAAAGGACTAATTAGGTGTTAGAGAATTTATTAAGAGCTTGTTGTTTAGACCATAAGGCAAGTTGGGTTGGGATATTTCCTTTAGTGGAGTTCACCTATAATAATAGTTATCAGGCGACAATTTAGAAAACACTTTATGGGGCACTTTATGGTAAGAAGTGTCGTTCTCTTCTACGCTGGGATGAATTAGATGAGAAGGATATCTTGATTTAGTTTCTTAGACTAGAGTGAACTTAGAAAATAATTGAGGATGCTCAGTTGATTATACAGAGAATGAAACAAATCCAAAATCAATAGAAAAATTATGGAGATCAGAGATGTAATCCCATTTACTTTTGTATACAGATATCATATTCATCTAAGTAAAACCAAAAGATTTAATGGTTTTATTTGTATGAATATTTTAGACTTTGGCGTTTATATGAGTTCTTAAATAGAACTCATCAACTTGCATACCTGACCAACTCCTATATGAGATTAATACCAATGGTTGTAATATAGTCACAACAATTCTAGGTTTTATCTATTAGAGCTGCTCTTGATAATTAATTATCAAACTTTTAATGGTATGCAACAACTGTGAACGCATTTAGAGTCTAACTTCACTCATAAGTCTCAAATTTTAACATCATAAATGATTTATACATTTATCAGGAGTTTATAAACCCATAATGTATCTTATCATATCTATATTATTTTGTATACATAGATTGATTGTCTATTTCCTTTTAGGAACTAGTAACCTCTGTTACGACACTCAACCATCTTTTGATGGTATATCATATATTTTATGTTTATCTTTCTTGAGAGTTAGAACTCAATTAAGTTTTGTTATCCTCCTACTAAATCTTTTAGAGAATGATGTTTAAAAGAATCTTCTAAAAAAGATTTAAAAACCTATCTAGTACTGGAAGTGCAATATTTTCTAAGTTTCCTTTAGAATATTACACAAGAAAAAATATTTAACATATGGTTCAACTAACTCAAATTAATTGCTTTACATCAGTGTCACTACCATTGTTAAATAAGTTATTAGACTTCAATCCAATGAGTACAACACATATAAAATGTGTTATACATAGACAAAAACATGAATTACAATCTCTAAAGTATTATCATAGAATATTTAAAGGGTATTAAAACTCCCTCTACACTTCAGGTATTAAATCAGAGCATTCGTCTTATGTATTCAACTTTTGGTTTAACCTAAGTGATTGAATACATGTGTCAACAAATTCTTTATTTCATTATTAAATTCTTTGAATTTCTTCAAGGTATTTAGATTTGTATTTCTAAAGATCTACAAATCATATTCATTGAAATTTCTAATGAATCAAATGAAATTCAAAATTTATTATGTCTAGTTCTTAATTGTTAATTCTCGTTGTTTAGACAAAATTTAATAGTCCTATAATGCTCTCATTGAAAACAGTGAAAGGTTGACATGCTCATTTTTGTCTAAAAGACATAACTAGTATCCATCATTCGATAGAAATTGAATGAATCAAAATTCTAACCATGACATAGTCATTCGTGCCATTTGTTGTAACATGACATTGTTCAATAGTTGGCTAATCAACTGGATAAGTTAACCTGCATATTAAATTCAACAATATCTAGCCAAATTGGGAGAGAAAAACTCAATAAAATTAACACCAATTTATGTTCTTATTGCATCAATTATAAAAATGCTTCAACAATTTTATAACAGCTATTCACAAATTATAGACATCTAATATCAACAAATATTATGCAATCAAATAAAAGAAATTCACACGTATAATCTTTTGTGAATTAATCCCTTAAGGGTGGCTTTGATATCATTGTAGGGATTTTGCAGTTTTCAGTAGTAGAACAATAAACAACAATTTAATTTAACAAATCAAACATTCTACAAAACCCTTTTTTGGATCATTCCCATAGAATGATTAATTCACAAACATACATGAAAACGTATAGAATGTTTATTTGATATACCTGTATTGGCAGCTCCTTAGTCCTTCTTTGATAACAAGAGGTTATGAAGTCATGTTATCATAACCAAGTTGTGACCTACCACCTAGTATCCATATGTAATAGTAACTGTAAAAGCTTGACTGGCTTATTAGAACTAGAGGACAACTTTATATGAAAGGGAACGAAAAAATCTCTATTGTGGTTAGGGTTGAATATAATATGTAGTGTGTATTTTAAAATGAGAAAAAAAAACACATACACATATATACACATCACGTGTTTGTCGCTTGGGACTTGAATATGTCCTAGGCGGCTCACCCATGCATGCCTAACACACATGAATGTGTCGGGCATACATGACTTAGGCCCTTCTTACCCAAATTTTGCATATACAACTTATGAAATTTATATTCTTGGTCAATGTGATAAAAATGTGTGTATCCCCTTATTAATATCCCATTAACTCTTCAACAATTTTGGCATTCAACCCAAAATTAGCAGATTGCAATATTAATGAAGATAGCATAAAATCCTATGGTAATCCTAATTTGACTTTCAAATTAGGTGATGTGGATTTAAGTCAATCTAACTCAATCCTATCAAATCTTACAAACACCCAATAACTCAAGATTATTACACTAGGGTCCCAAAATATATTAAAATATATTTCAGCTTTATAGACTTTTCCAAGCCTTTATATTCTCATTCTAAAATCTAGATCAAATCTAACTTGGATAATCCTCACACTTCCAAAGTTTGTCAACTCATTTTGTTTGTAACCTATAGGCTTTCGACTAAGTTAGTAATGACTAGATCTGTTTTAGGCTCTCGACTTAACATCTACTTGAACACAAAATAAGATTAGCCTCTAACAAGGCATCATGGCCACCTGATTAGTAAAGTCAATATGTGACGTTATTCATACAATTTAATTATTTTTTCATATGATATCTCTCCAAGGCTAAGGTATAGATTAAATGTCTCCTTTAAGACTTATCGAATAACATAAATTGACTTTTGTTAATAAACGGATAATATTGAATCAAACATCAACTTAATTCTACTGTGGCTATACATTTATTTGGTCACTAACATCCATTAGTACGTTGTAACTGAAAAATCAGCTATTGTACTCAAAAGTGACAAATCCCTTATCGATCTATCATAGTTTTCATATAGATCATGATATGGCCAATCATCATTTTTCTTATAATCTTCTGATTGAACTACGTTAGGTTGATGTCAAACCATATCGAACCTTGTACAAGTGGTTTGATAACCTTAAGTCTAAGGATCATATTTAACAACATTCACTAAGAGGATATTTTTCATAAACACAAGAGCAACCATCGATATAGAATCCTCTTGATGAGTTAGTTTGGTGAACACATCTATAACATGTGTTATTTGTTGTACTAAGTCATCAATAAACAACTTTGATAGGTGAGAATTGTCATCATCTTTCGATGAACTCATTCAACATTATGATAACTCTATCACTATTACTTATGCTCTTGGTCATGGTAATATCAATGTTATGAACATTTTAAGAATAACCACCTAATGTGCACATAGAGTTTTTACGATCATGTGTCATTCATTAATCCCCTCGTTACAATTCAACTATTCTTAGGAAATTTGTTTGAGCATATATTAATATGCTATAACAAAAAAAGAGAACCATATGTAACACCCCAGGTCCAATAACCCGGCCCACTGTTAAGATATTGTCCACTTTGAACACACAGTCCATCATGGGTTTGCTTCTGGGCTTTGCAACCCAAAACGCGTCTTAACAGTTAAGGAGCTCATAGGCTATTTAACCAATCCAATTCTCCCACCACTAACCAATGTGGGATCCATAGACAGAGCACACACAGACCCAACATCTCTCTCGTGCTTTGTCGATGTGGGATTCGCCTAGGGGTATTGCCAAAAAATTCAAAACAATATTTTTATGTTGTTCATAATCTGCATAGGAATTCAACGTAAATAAATAATTTCGGTGGCATACAGTATGTGATACCCTTAGGCGAATCCCACATCGACAAAGCACCGGAGAGATGTTGGGTTTGTGTGTGCTCTGTCTATGGATCCCACATTGGTTAGTGGTGGGAGAATTGGATTGGTTAAATAGCCTGTGAGCTCCTTAATTGTCAAGACGCGTTTTGGGTTGCAAAGCCCAGAAACAAACCCATGATAGACTGTGTGTCCAAAGTGGATAATATCTTAACAGTGAGCCGGGTTATTAGACCTGGGGTGTTACAAATGGTATCAGAGCAACTCTGCGTGTCCTCTTGAACGATGGTGGGGCAAACCTCAGCGAGGACGCTGAGTCCCGTAAGGGGGGGTGTATGTGATACTCCTAGGTGAATCCCACATCGACAAAGCACGGGAGAGATGCTGGGTCTGTGTGTGCTCTGTCTTTGGATCCCACATTGGTTAGTGGTGGGAGAATTAAATTGGTTAAATAGCCTGTGAGCTCCTTAACTGTTAAGACGCGTTCTTGGGCCAAGCCTTGACCAGGTCTCTGAGTCCAAGGAACAAAACCCTGAAAAGGCTGGGCCGTAAAGGACAATATCTTGGCAGTTGAGTGAGGGCCCACTCGTTTTCCTGTAAGACGCGTTTTGGGTTGCAAAGCCCAGAAGCAAACCCATGATGGACTGTGTGTCCAAAGTGGACAATATCTTAACAGTGGGTTGGGTTATTGGACCTAGGGTGTTACACCATAAGAAATTACAAATATGACCTTTATTAATGAACTCATATCACCATAGGAATTGGCTCTAGGACACTAACCCCAACACCTTCGATATTCATAAACAAATGTTTGTATTAATGACTAAATGATATTTAGTCACTTAATCCTACTGTAGCCACAAATTTATTTAGTCATCGATGTTCATCAATAGACCTATCAAAGATATCAACTCTCGTACTTAGGATTGACAAATCTATGTTGATGCATCATAGTCTTTGTATATATCTCAATATTACCAATTATAGGAAGTGAGGTAAGTAGGATTTCATCATCTTTACTTTGGGTTATTGAATCTATGATGTATTTAATAAGTGTTAAAATTAGTTTTGGATGTTTTAGGAAAGAAATAGTATAGTAGGCACATTGTATTTGTATACAAATGTTAAATATGATAAAACAGGGTGTAAGAATATATTGGTGGTGGTATATGATGATTGATCTGTATGTTAAACACATCAACAAGTGTTATAGGTTGATGGAAATGACATATAAGGTAGAGATATACTTTTTGTGCATTAGGAAATAGAACATAATTATTGAAAAAAGCTAGAATTTTAGGGTAGACAATGGTGCATAACCATGCACATAGTTGGATGATTGCACATGCTCAAGAAAGAAGACGACATAATTGTGCATAAGTGCATGGTTATAAACCTGTGTAAAAAAGAAGTGAACAAACGTGTATTATAGGATGCACGTTCACATATAGAGTACTATGATACACGGTCGTGTGTGCAAGGGGTGCATAATCATGATGAGTTAGAATTAGTTAACAGATGTTAGGGAGACATTAGAAGGTCGTTAGTCAAAGTATCATTGCATGGTCGTGATTAGGGTTGGATTTGAAATGAGCTTGTTGGAGCTTGAAATGAACTTTACTCAAACGAGTCTAAATATGAACATAAGATAAACAAATGTGAACCTGAATATGAATTAAAGAGTAGTAGGAAAAATGAACCAAAGCTCAAACCTGAACAAAGATCATATTCGGTTAGCATCATTAAAAAAAATAAAAAGAACAACGTCATTTAGGGAGTTGAGTCAAACACCTCATGCAAACTTGATCCAAATTCAACCTATTCACACGAATCGAAGCTAAGTGCAAGCTAATCATGAACTTTTAAATCGTAAAGTGAGCCAAACTCAATGTTTGGTGAGCCTGAGCCAAAATGAGCTGAAAACAAGTCGAGCCCATATGAAAACGAGTAAAAAATGAGCTTCTCCCTATTTAGGCTTGGTTTGACTTGAATCCAGCCCTAGTCATGACTCAAGAGTGTGTATGCCTATGCATAGT